>NC_049979.1:25400402-25444009 GCF_000003815.2 Branchiostoma floridae
GTTAACCTTACTCCGGAAGGAGGCAGGGTGGGGGGCACGATCCACGTAAGTCTTGACCTAGTTCTTGCAACTCTCGCAAGAACTAGGTCACTCTGTGAGCAAGATGGACTGGATAGCCATCGAAAATTTGGAGGTACGTTTGCTTACCTTTAATAACAGTCACTGATTGATGAAAAACTATATTAACAGTGTGATGCAGATGCACTTGTTATTATTGTAAACCCAGGAGGAGTGACTGTTTCCCTCCATAATTATCATTATGCGCACAGCAGAAATAAAAATGAAATCAAATTTTTTAAAAGATTATCATTGACCTGAATAGCATTTTATGCATACGTGTGTACATACATGTAGCGGATGCTCTTAAAATACTTTCAAGTTGATTTCTTTAACCCTTGTCCTGCTGGCAATTTTTTACCCATATACCCTCCCTGTGCTGGGCATTTTTGACTCTCTTCAAAGTATGGGAAATGCTTTTACTTTGCTATTTTTTAGTTACTTTGCATTTAAGTAACCCTATAATGTTACACATCAATAGAAAGCTGAGAGTCTCTACTTTTTAGTAATGTCTTGAAAGTTTGACCCTGAGTCATAAAAATGATATGCAAGGGTAATAAATCAATAAAACAAGTTATTTTCATAAACTTTTGTATTAATAATACCTGAATTTCATAAATAATCTTAGTATCAACACTACAACATTCCTATGACATATTGACAACATCAGAGCCACATATGCAGCAAAAAAATTTACCCAGGTATCACTGCAGGTGAGTTTATGGCTAGGTATTGTCCTGGGTGCTGAAAAGGCTGTTCAATAGAATAATGTAACATATGATCAGGCGGGCGAATGTCACTAATTATTTGCCACATCAAGGTACTTAATGACCTCCACAAAAGTAACTAAGGTCGAATTTGCAGCTTAACAGACTGTCCTAATTCGTTTCCTGTTGCGTGGGGGGGTAATTTTCCATAAAAATGGTAAAGTTCACGTTTATGTCTTCTTTTCTCATGTTCGTCAGCATTTCTTCACCATTCTTGCCCAAAATTGGATGTTCTGCCTCAGAATCAGTGGGGAAAGGCTCCTAATGCACTTGTTACCAAGTTAACTTTGACATTTTAGCGCCTAAACTAAGAATTTATGCCCCAAAACACGAAAAAAACATGAAAAAACATATCTGCAGACGACAGTCGGCCATCTTGGCTCATTAACATAATTTATGCACGCAAAGAGCTCTGGGATTGATTGCGCAACCAGGATATTGACCCTTGACCCCATTCATGCAGCCCCCATCTTCTTCCCAGCTGTTCCTGGTTACCACACAGAAGCCACAAAGGTTCCTGTGGGGAATACCCCCAGCCGGTTATATAACCGGACCCGCACACAGGCACAGCATGTGCATCCAGTTATATAACCGGGCCCGCAGGACAAGGGTTAATATATCTGTTAGTCATGTTCCACACCCATGGCAATAAGGTCATTAGTGACAAAGCAAAACACATGTCCCTTTAATGAGTAACCAAACTGTTCTAAACAATATTCCAAAGTGCAAAACTCACTGAGCAAAACAGCAACTTGTAAGTGTAACAATTGTCAATATTTCTTTAAGCAAAAGAATCAACATTCTAGTATTCAAAGTCAAGGACAGAACAAGTGCTTCAGCTGAAAATGGCGATGCTCTGGCCCGGAACAAAAACATGGACCTTAGTTTTGTTATTTCTCATCAACACTCGTCATGTCACATGCACAGCTCAAGATGCTTGTCCGTGGACATGACAGGCAAGTTATCATTTTTGTGAGCTGTCTCAGTGGTAAACAACAAAACCAGAACTGGTATGAACTCCAAACTGGAACAAAATCAGACACCAACCGCTCTGCACTTACTACTGAACTTGACCTAAACACCACTGACTCTTTTTCGGGGTCAAAGTCACTGTCGCTGTCATTATCCATATCTGAGGAGGAGGATTCACTCTCGCTGAAAAACCAAACCTGGACGTTAAAGGCTACGGGAAACAATTGGACACCACCACAGCTTGAGGCCCTTGTCGAGTCCTTTGTTTTACCAAGTTCTGCCAAGAATTTCAACTTCTTTTAGCTAACTTTTGTCCCAAAAGCTGTGAATTCTGGTGATATTTTTGGAACAAATTTGGTCATAAAGATACATGTAAGACAATAGGTGCCTTACTTTAAATTCTTAGCATCTACTTGTTGTTGTTTTTTCTTGTTAAATGGAATAATTCAGTTCTGAATTAGAAGAGAGCAACAGCTCTGTACATGAACTAGTAAATCTTGGACTGAACAGTCTGTAAGTCAACCCCTTTACAGGGACTGAAGCTGTGGTCTCTGTCCAGATTTGGAGGGGGGGGCAGCAGGTCATGATATAACTTACAGTATTTCCCCCTTTGCCTTCCTTTTCTGGATCAAAGTCACTATCGCTGCCGTTGTCCATTTCACCATCTTCCTCGCTGCAACAAAGTTTTGGTTATGACAATTCAATTACAGGGAAGAATTTTACATGCTTGGCCCATCTGACTTTTCATTTATTTGTTAAAAATCTTATTCTTTTCAATCTTATACGTCAATAATATAGACTACGATCTACAGCAAAAATTACCAAATTGAATGTAGCATGATGTAGCTCTAAATTTAGTTGCTATACCAATACAATACAATAAACCGGATAGTGAGTTAGTGTGAGTATTACAAAAGCAACTGTTAACGATTTGAAAAAAAATGATTACAATATGGACCTTGTTATAGTTATACATGCTGCAGTTTGAAACAAGATCCCTAGATGGTGCTGCTTTCCAGAAGCACCAAAGACATACAGTCATGTAATGTGTAGAATTATAATTTCCCTCCATGTATGTTACCTGTCGCTCTGGTCCTTCTGAGTTGCCAGTTTGCGTGCCTGTCGGTCCATCAGACTGGTTCTCGTCCGAGTCTTCTTCCAGGAGTAGTAATATTTCACTAGACTGGCAATGGACTTGTCTGGAAGCTACAGAACAAAAGAGTTATACCATCAATATCATAAGTCCCAACTCCCAACCTTACTCAGTTACTGTCACAATTTTCTATTTTCTGAATGCATTGAATGATGGATTCTAACAGCACTCTTATTTCATGCCACAAAGAGCTGTAATTCTAGTGGATTGAAGCAATAGTAGTAAAACAATGGAAATGCTGATGCCTGATTCGTGATTTGTTTAGTTTGCGGTAGAGAAATGGCTGTAAAACGGCAAACTTCAAAATACCATATTTCAAGATTTACAATACTGGCAGTGCATGCAATGACATTACAGATGCTTATCCTATTTACATGCAGACATTTATATTTTTTACAACTGTTAGTGACATCCATCCAGTTCTGGAAATTCCTACTTTCCAGCATAGGAGTTGATCTTAATATGTACTATATTTTCATATACAACGTACAGTAATATATTGCCAAAAAATACAACCCCGCCTTTTGGCATTCAAGGTGCAGACATTTATTTTGTCGTATTTTATACAATATGATGTGACAAAAGATAATCAATATAACATCTCTATTAATTATTTCTTATTACCTGACGTATGAAGATATCTTAATGCCATGTCTAAAGCAATTAGCCTGGGTACCATCCGGATAGTAGTTCGCTCCTATGTTCGCTTCTGCTATCCGTCTGGAGACGTGCGCATTCAAACCGTCTGGTGCTAACGTCAGTTAATGAGCGAATCAAGGAATAGGTTCTAGAGCGCGCGTTCGATGACAACATGTCCTCCTGCAGACGGAGAGCTTGTCCGGTGTTGGAACGCCTGTTCGAACGATCGCTTGGAACCATTCCATAATTCGCTCATATGTGGGGACCAATCAGCGCCTGCGTCCAAAATTTGGACGATTCCAGACGTTTAGATGGTCCGCGTTCCCAGACGGAAACACAGAGAAGCGGCTGTATATAGTGTATAATGAATGTCAGAGCTAGAAGCGACTGTATATAGTAAATAATGAACGCCAGAGCGAACTACTTTCCGGATGGTACCCAGGCTATAAAGCAATGTGGTGAAATCAGTTCAGTTCAGTTCATCCTCATATTCATAAGAGGTGCCACTAATAATATTAGACCATGCATGTGGTGAAATGATACATGTTTATAACAGTTTTAAAATTCTCATATCAATATGTACTTTCAAAAATATCATACTTATAGATGAGGATGATAGTATACGTATAAGAGGATGATATTTCTGAAGATTTATAGAAAGACCTACCATCTGTTGTATACGGATGAAACTTTTTCCGTGGAAGCTGAAGGCTTGTTCAAACAATACTTTGTCTTCTACAGTCCATTCATCTGTCATGATTGGATAAAGTAGTAACATCATCAACAACCACTTTAAGGACATGTGTTTCTCTTTTAGATGGAAGGCTCCTTTCCAATAGATGGATAAATTCATTTAGATGGAAGGCTCCTTTCCAATAGATGGATAAATTGAAAAATTGAAAGAATTCTGTGATGTAAGAGTTTGACTTGAAAGACAACAAAAAGCAAAATTGTTACAAAACACAATCAGTGAAGTTCAACGACGAACAAGAGACTTTGGTTGCTCAATTGTCACTCAACAGCTACAGCCCCATTGCAGAGGGACAATTCCAAAAATCGTCTATTTTCGACATGCATGTTCAGGGCTCGAAATACTGGGTGCATGTGCACCCAGGTGCACCCAAAATTGGAACTGTGCACCCAATTTTTTTCAGTGGGAGCACAGGGTGCCCCCAAATATTTTCTTAGGTTCATGTAGGGAAAGATATGGAGTATACTAGTATACATCATATTCTTGACATCTAAGTGTAAGGAAGATAATAAAATGTCTGTCATGTTACTTGTTTAAGAATTTGATAGCTTGTAACTAAGTTTTGTTATTAGTTTTTTTTTTGACATTTTACTTAAATTTAAGTGGTGCACCCACAAATTTTTTGGTGCACCCAATTTTTTAAGCTGGGTGCACCAGTGCACCTAATCCCCAAAATGTATTTCGAGCCCTGATGTTCAATACAAGTATATCGTCAAAACAACAGCTGTAGCTTTGGTCCAATATCTTTAAGTTGTTCCTCCCTTGAACTTTAATCTTAACACTAGGAGGATCTTACCTGGAAATGGGGTGAAGTTGGGCAGGTCTGCCAGAGACTTTTCGATGTTGTGCTTGTGCCAAAACAGCATACCCAGGGCCTACATACAAATGTACATTCGGTTTTAGGACATTCGCTTAGAAATGAAGTGCAAATTTATGCCATATTACAAAAACAAATTAATAAAACACAGGGGTTGTGTCATAACAATCTTCCTATATTACTTCAAAAGTTTGTTTGTTTGTTTGTTTCAAAAGTACATAATGTTTTTAATTGTACATACCCTACCATACTAAACTTGGTACTACCATGGTAAATATATACTGATATACTAATCAATTACCTGTTCTGTATTGTATCCATGTTTTTCCTTGGCAATATTGATGTATTCATCCACTGTGGGGAAAAAGGAATGTGTTATATGAGTGGACTGAGATATGTTTTCTCTCCAAAATGACATTTGTCTCCCTTTATGATTTTAGGAATATTGCTAAATGTCAAAGATCAGTGCAGCACAATAGCCAACATTGAGTCTGTGATTATACTGATAGTTTCAATATTAGGCTGTCCAAGGAATTCAAAAGTTTCACTCAACCCAAAATCTAATTCAGTTACATTCTATATGTTTCCAATTTACATTTATTGTCATATACGATTGAGCGCAGGACTAGCAATCCTGTCTCGTAAACATTTTCTGCCGCAGAAGCGACAAAATCGAGCTTTGTTAACCAATACAACAGTGTTGCGGGAGGGTCTAAGGTGTATAACCAAACCAAACCTTGAGAAAATATTAGTTGTCCTTATATGCCCCCTATCCACAAGGCCAAATGACCATCTAATCAATGAGATTCTATTGAAAGTCTTGTGACCTTCCCACAATACTGTAAATGCAGAAACTTTCACGGTGGTTTAATGTTTGCAGTTTTTGCGGTGGCCGCTTCACCGGAACATTTTTCCATGGCAGTAAGCGACTACATCGCATGGTGCTACTGCGGACTTAAGAACACTGCAAAAGGTCTTTTTCCCCGCTACTGCAAAATTAAATCCCCGCAAATTTGAATGCATTTACAGTATATTAAGTCCTGGTGGTTACTCGTTGTTACTAGAAGTCTGTAAATATCAATTTACAGGGGAGAAATTATAGTCCCACAAGAGTATTCAATGAATTAAGATTTCATCCTTGTCCTTTTCACTTCCCCAAGGCCGACACACCTTTAATCAATCATATCCCATCTTTTCTAACTCAAAAAAATACCTCTTCTTTTAGATTTACGAAAACGGATACTCTTCTGAAATACAAGACTTCCGCCTAAACACAGACTAGAAAAAAACAGCCCTAATCTGAGGCTTGAAAAAGAGCCAAAGAATATGCTGGTCTTACATTTAGTATCATTGATGTCCATGCATGGGGCCCATACCAACAGTGCATCGTGTCTGAGCTGTGCTGGGTCTTCCTTCATGGACTCTGCAATTGTAAAAACAACATTGTCATCATCTCGTCTTGAAAGTACTGTAAAAGCAGAAACTTTCGTGGTGGTCTAATGTACGCGGTTTTCGTGGTGGCAGCTTCACCACCAACTTAAAACCACCACAAACATTTTTCCATAGCAGTAAGAGACTACAGTGCATGGTGCTACCGCGAACTTAAATTAAAACCACCGCGAAAAGTCCCAAATTTCCTGCTACCGCGAAATTAAATCACGTGAACTTACATACATTTACAGTATCACAGATATTACTTTGTTGTTTAAATAGACGTTCAAAAACAAAATCAACAAATCTACATATAATAAATGTAGTCGTACAAATATCAGTTAAACTTAAAGCACAGGATCACAATAACATTGTCAATTCATATATTCATCAGAAGAAGGCAAGGTCTAACAACATTATACATACATGTATATTACACAGGATAGATACAAAATAGCAAAAACTGCTGATATTCATTCCTAATTTCACATTTAGCCCTTGTTGTATTATTGGGGTTTGCAAATATTTCAAATGAGCTTATAAATATTTTCAAGTCATATAACTTATAACTGATAGGGTTGGGAAATTGAAAGGAAAACCATATATCTTGCATTTGTCAGCAAATATTAGCAGGATGCAAAGGTTCAGAGTCTTATCTAACCAATCTCTAGGAAACCTTAAGTTGTACAAGAGGTGATTTTCTCCAACACTAACAATATTTTAAAGAAATCTGGATGGTTAACTATTCCTGTTGTATAGTTATTATCAGCAAATAATTCACATCAAGGTCATGTGATCAGCTATTTCTGAGAACCAAATATAGGGTGAACCTATAGACATTGGCATAAGCCTCTGTCATTGACAAATAGCTTTGGGCAGGTTTAAAACACAGTGTTGGATTTCTCTACAACCACAACATTGATTTCTGTCCGCTTTTATCACGTAGGAGGGTCTGCATGCTCTTTTACGTAAGGCGTAGGCAGCCTATTTTATTTCCCGTAATTCGTAGGGAAAACCATCTTATCTACGTAATTCGTAGCGAGGCGACCAACTTTAGCGTAATTGCCTTCCTTGATTTAGCGTAATACGTAGGGGGCTCTTCTGAATTCAACGTAAACCGTTGTCGAGACCCCCCATGCAGACCCTCACGTAGGGAGAAAAGATCTAAATATATCCCACTCTTAAATTATTTCGTAGATCAACAGATTTTATACATATCTTCATCTATTCATATTAAGCACATTTATTAAAATCGTAATCGAAATGTTTCTGCTTCTTCTTTATTTCTTCTTCTCCTGTCACAATCTCTAAGGGGATTTATCTCCATCGTTCCAGGGCCGAATGACCTGACATTTGGCACAAGGACAGAGTGGACCATTACCCCCAGATGTTTTTTTCTGTCTTTTGGTAGTTCGTTGCCTTGAAGTTTTTTAGCCATTTTCTGACGCAAACTGCACATTTTTGCCCATGCAATGCACTATCATGCCAAATGTCATGTCCATGAGATACTTACAAAAAGAACCTCATTATCATTTTTGGCGGGGGGTCTCTATTTTCAATGTCCGCCGTTTTCAAGCATTTAAATATATGGTAAATGACAGAGCAAATGTTGCCATGCCAGACATGTGTGGGACCAGGTGTGAGTAGTTGCTAATTGAATCCATATGGCGCAGCCAATCGGCGCGCAACATTTAGTATAAGTGATGGCCTGGTTAGTCAACTCGGGTACAGCCAATGGGGAAGGGTCTTTCAAATTACCCAGCTTGCTCTAATTAATATTCATGAACACCCATCGCGAACGTCATGCTCTGAATGTGGGTATTGTCAAAATCTGCTCCATTTAATTATGAACACAGCTCCGAGAAAAGGGAGTGTGAAGACATCATTCTCAGTGGTATTGCCATCAGAGCGTGTGCAAACTGGCAGAAATCTGGACGCCACCACAAGAAGCGATAGGAACATTTTTGAATGGATTTAATCCTATTAAGTGCAGCATTCACCATAATGCCTGTTCACAATGAAGCCGATACACGCCATAATGAGATAGCAACAAAACAAGACGGGTACAAAAATAAGCTGGCAAATTTTTAAAATAGACACCAATCCATAAACATCCTAACACGATTTCAAGTGACAAAACGTGGCATCACAACTAACAAGGCATTCTTTCCTGTATCAAACTCAAAGAAGTGAACTAGTGTAGTAAAAGTGATACCAGTGTGGTACACTGGTATCACTTGCTAAGCTGGCAACTACAGTGATGGCTTCCATATTTGTGGCACTTTTACAACTGTCCAACAAGTTTCACTTCTGCAACTATACTCATGGATACCTTCCTAGTGTCACTTCTACAAGTATGATTATTGGCTACAACAACACAACATGTTTGCCTATTTTGGTCTATCTGACCATCCCCAAGGAGGAAAAAAATTTATTTTCTGAAATCAGGCAAAAATTATAGAACGTGTTGATGTCATCCATAAAATTTACTTGCAGCAATGCTGTGGCCTAAGTAAGAAATATGCAGCAGGTAGTTAGCAAGATGGAAGCAAAATATAATCCTACATTAGTGACTGGAGTAAACAATTTTCCCATACATTCGTCATGCCTGTCGGCCAAGCCTTTGTGGGCACCATCAGAGACATACCATATAAGGTCAACAACCCAATGCCATATCTACAATCCTCTCTATAATTTTGCTTTTCACCTGAGGATTTCAGATTTTAGATGAGGAAACGGAATTTATCACAAACTTACACCAGAAACACACATGTACGTCAGGGTAGGAACAACAAAGCAAACATTTGCAAACAAACGCAGGATATTTCCCTACATCAATGTAACATAAAGCGTGGTTGTCTCACAGAACTCAACATTTATAATCAAAATCTGTGACCTCAATTCAATGATTCTCCCATTACCATCTTTTATTTTTTAAGAGTATACAATTCTGTGGTTAAATGCTTAGACTGGGGATGTTAATTTTGTACTTATGTGACCCATAAATAGACTCTGGTATCCAATTTCATGCCAACAGGTGCACAGGCACCATGTTTTTGTTCTCACAGACAAGATGGATGATAATGCCAGCACCACCTGTCTAAGTGGATGTCACATAATCTACATTTTATTTTACCTCTTCTGTTCTGGTTGGAGGTAATAGTATTACTATTACTAATACTGATGTGTATTCTTGGGTCAGGCAAAAGAAACAAACATCTATGATAGACCCAGATGGCACCACAGGAGCCAAAAGGACAACATACTAGTACCAGACTGGTTGACATTTCAAACCTTGACTTGACTTTTATTACATTGATAATGTAATGCAAAATCTAAAAAGGACAAGGGTATCGTGCAACATAATAAAATGTGACAAAATGTGAGCATTTGGGGGTTTATACATATCCTAAATGGTCATATTTTTTCAAGTAAAAAAAATCTGAATTGTGTGAATTTAAGCCCTATTCATGATGCACAAATCTAATCTTATTCATTTTGGTAAGCCGAAATCATGGACGCTCTGGAATGGATTCCAAATTTTTCCAAACCCCCTCACAGGTGGATCTGAAATGGTTTCTAACATGCAAAAAGTCATGGATGCAAAAGTGGACTGAATACGTTTTCTCGCAGTGTTCATGCGGGAACATGAGGTTACAGTTCTTTGCACAACACAGAAATGTTTTTTGCCCTTAGGCCACACCAATTTGATCTGTTGCTTCTCGGATTTTTTTAGAAAAATATTGGGGCGGTCGGTCGAAAAAAAAAATTTTTTGCAAAAGTCTGGGGTGAACATATGAGGCTTAGGCCACACCAATTTAGTTTCTTGGTTCACGGATTCGCTCGCTCCTATTTTTTTGAAAAAAAAAATAAAAATTACCACTCAGCAAATTTTCACCATTAATGAAACCATTCACCAACTTTCTGGTGTAGCAAATTGGCCTTTATATCATAAGCTCCTTAAAATGTGGGTATTATTATTGCAGTTATATTTTTCATTCATGAAAAAAGGGACAAGCATAAAAACTGACACTACTTTTGTAATTTTCAATGAACTGGTGCTGTTACTGTACAGTAATAGTGTTTTTGTACTTTTTTCAAGCTGAAAACTTTTCATTCTTTATGTTTTGGATTAGCCCTTACCTTTACCCCAACCATTTTACATTTTTTATTTTTATTTCGCCCTCTTGCTCCATATTTTTTATGAAAAAATCCGTGAACCAAGAAATCAAATTGGTGTGGCCTTATATAACACAAAAAACAAGGTCAGTCGTCATGTTTTCAGCTTTTCATGGCATGATTTATCCAATGAATGTCTTCCTTTGATTTGATAGCACTGAATATTCTGAATAAAGGGAATTGTTTTTATATCTCTAGAGAGCGACAACACCCTGCCATGATGATGATGATGTTTTTATACTGAAATTATGTGTGTTGCATTTATCTTTAATCACTACTATTACCATAATGTAAACCTATATCATTTTTCTTGGGACTAAATCGGGACATCCGAGAAGCAACAAATTGAATTGGTTTGGCCTTATAGCTTAGTCTCTACCACACTCCAGGTCGCTGGAAAACCGTAGAAATGGAACAAATTGAGGAGTAAACCGGCCAGAAGAGTTTAGCTGGTTACACCATGTGTACAGAGTGCAATGACAGGAAGTGAGTGGGAAGATAGTGTCACTGCAGAGGTAAGATTTGAAAGAGTGATAAGGTTAAAACATCATTCATGAAGGTCACAGGGTCAATGGGAGAGACTAGTAAAGTAGTATAATGGAAGTACAAATTCAGGGGTGGTATTGTTTTTCATCCAATCATCCCTTGAAAGTTGAGACATATTAAAAACTCACAGAGGTGTAAGATATTGTTTTTCCAATGTGTAAAAGAAAAAATACAACTAGCGCACCACGCAAGTGAAGGCTGTGGAAACTACTGCCAAAAACTAAAGGTATCTCTAGAGGTGGCAAGGAGTATCTGCAAGGAGATGGCATCTAAGATGCCAGATACAACACAAGATGTCCATTCAATAAGGTCACAAGTGATCATGGAAGCTAATCTCCAAGCAAATGTTGGGTAGTAAGATCTGACTGCCAGAAAATCTGACCATCCCTTCCATACATCTGCTTCAGCATAGTAACAGTGAATGCAACCTCCAGCACTAAGGTCTGCTTAAAACCAACAACAATCTACAGTCGTGTGACTATCATTGTGAGTGATGCTCATCTTCTGACACAAGGTCAGGAAGTATTGCAGGACTCCCCCAGCACAGGAATGCATTATGGTGCATGTGGGACACCCGAGATCGTTACACATTGGAAAACCAGTCGATGCCACCTCACATAATTCCAATGGGTACCCTAACATGGCCACATATAAGGCTTGTTGTTCGTCGTCAACTTAGTGAGAATAGCAACTATTGGAGGCTGTCTATGGACCGGCTCACACGAGGAAAATTTCTTGTCGTACGACTTCACTTGACTCTGTTCAGATCCACATGACTTATGATAAAACACACACAGACCAAGGACTCCCATTGCACCCCACATGTAAAAAACTGTTGACCCCCCATTGACCACAACACCGTGTAACATGTGCATTTTGAACAAACTCAGTTTTGTAGTGAAAATGTTCTATCACTAGTAACATGCATTGGCATAATACCGGTAGTAAGACTTATACCGGTAGATTCAAAATACTGGAACTTAAAGAGATCTACACATGCAACAATAGTTATTTCTGAGCTGTGCACACTTCAGACATCTAGGTGTCCAATACATCATTTACAAAGCATCGATAACAATGCATTCGCAGACAACAAGGCCAAAAGTTTTCAGTATCTTTTTCGGGGTAGGCAGCTCGTCGTGGGACGAACACACTGTCACATTCATTGCCAAATTTATAGATCATGATTACACATGCTCACGGCACAAGACGAACATGATTCAACAACAATCTTGAATTTCTGTTGGTGACCTACAACTCATGTAAAAGTGTGAAGGACCGTTGCATAATAGCCCGGATCTATGACTGAGTGGGCAAAATTGAACGTACGCAGCCATTTTCCCGCCATTTTTATATCTACGCTAGCAGTGAAGTGTTACGTCATAGCGGTTGTGACGGACAGAAGTTAAATGAAAATTCTTGACAGTATACGTCCGTTTTCTCATGACATTTTGTATGCTCATGTATGTTTATGTTTTATGCATTTACTGACAGAAAAGGAAGGAACATCAGAGGATGTATAAATGTACATAGCGGCAGTTAACTGTGCCGTGTTTCTTCCTCGTTCCTACCGGTATTTTTTACCCCCTCCCAACCACGCGCCCGTTCGCCGTGTAATTCCGCGGCGTGTTACAATTACAATATTACGCTTTTAGCAGGACAAGAGTGGCAGAAAAGTTACACAGAAGAAGTGGCAAGGGTAACCTATAACAGCAACATGTAAGTGGAGAAAATGATGCGTTGAAAATTTGTCAAATCAGTATGGCTAGAGAAATCGTCGTAAACGTACCGGTATTATGATAATAGATGTTACTGCGTTAGAGATCCTCAACTGGCGTGTTGTTTCTGCATATGACTCCGTCGTTCTAACCGTCTCCATTTTCCTTCTTATCCTGTCACTGTTCCACACTCCTATCAAACAGCGGGTTGGGGTTTTGTGTGCGTGAAGAACTTGCGCGTGAAAAATCTGCGCGTGACAATATGCAAATTTTTTAAGTTTTTGCAGTTTTATACTTAAAAGCTCAAACAAGATGGCACAAAATGGAATTAATCATCATATTGTTACATTCTAGAGTACAAAATCTCAATTTGAGTGATTTTCAAGTGATTTTTAAATGTTAAGTTTCCTTGCTACACATTTTCTGACATATTTCAGGAACTTTATTTTTTCACGCGCACATTTTTCACGCGCACACGTAAATTCTCCATGCGCAGAAAACCCATTCCCTCAAACAGTGAGTTTCCTCCAGTTTGACTTTGAGCTGTTGTCCTCTGTCATCCTTAGGAAACAAGTTCCGTATAAAACAGCAAACAAAACAAAAAAATACTGGGAAATGGAAGGTAAACAAGTTTGACCGAGGTAGTGTCGGTTCCGAAGCGGGAGAACGCAATTAACATATGACTCCTGACCTCCTGCTGCCAGCAAACAGGCGTCGAGAAGCGACGGGCGACGCATTTCCGTTCACACAAGGAAAACAGAGTCAGAGATCTCGCCGGGTGGCCGTGAGCAGTCGTACATCTACCCTGAGGTTAACGTACGAAAGGGCCATAAAATATCTGTCACCCGACGCCGCAGGTGTGTTCACAAGAAGCAAAAAACGTGTCGTACATGTGTGTCAAAGACGGACGACTTTGACATAAGCTAAAGCCCTAAAGCTAACAAGTCTGGGATCCAGCAAGATAGCAAGGGCTTCTAAAACAGGTATTGAACACATGGATATTTGAAGTGTGTATTGTATTCCCCAGGGATTACTGATGCTGCATGCTGCTGCCAGTAGATCTTTGTACTTCAGCGTTTTTTTCCTAATGTGGCAGATTACGGTAAGGTTACAGTACCAAGCAGGACTTCAAATTCAATATGAGGTTACAGCATTTACAAAACTTTCACTTAAAAGCACTCTTTTAAAAAGCAAGTGTCCACTTTTAACTCACATTGCAACAACTAAAACAACTGACATCGGCTTCCAAAAATTTAACACCCCGTTGGAAATCATCTATTCTCCACAAATATCTTCACCAAATCAGCTGCAAACTTTAACTGTACTAGAGAAAATTCATTTCAATTGTGGCATATAATCAGAAAAAAATAATGATCATTTTATGATTCATAAAGTAAAGATACGGCCTCGTTAAAAACCAAATACACAAGTACCTACAGAATGGATTTAAAAACATTGATCTATATATACATGCGTACTAAATTTCCCACATAAACGCTTAAAATCCCATGGGCAAAAAATCTGGGCACCATTTTCATTCACTGACTGAGATGTCGTCATGTTGGCATATGGCCAAGTTAGCATTACCACAGGATTTGCCTTAACCTTTTACCACAAAGTTTGTAATAATTATGAATTCAGCATTCGTTTAAAAACCTATCCGTGTTTTGACATGCATTCTAGCAAAAAAAGGGCACCAAGGACCTTTCCTTGTTCACCATGTCCTAAAATGAGGTTAGCATATAAATTAAGAACCTCAGGGTTATAACAATACAAGACTGAGGGTAACATTGAGTTACGAAAGTGGAAAAAAAACATTAAATGGTATATGATGATTTATCATTGGCAGTTTTGACAGACAATTCAAACTACATTTGCACTAATCTCAATGTTTTTCACAAAGGAAATATGCAAATAAGCCTCCATAGGCAGGTGGAGGGAAAGGCCCCAAAGGTGCACATTTTTTTACCATATGAAGCCATTATGAAAGCTAATATTTTATGATTGTGAAAGTGATGCACATTTTCTCAATACAAGATCAACTTTGGAGAGGATAATCAGCTAATACTGTTTTAGTTTCCCACAAAATGACCCCGAAGGTAAACTTCTATTCCCGAAAGTCATAAAAGGTCACGTTATAAAAGCAGAATAATAGAGGAAAATACAATACCTGGGTTCCATTCGGGAATTGATGCTTGGTAATCTTGTCCGACCCGCATGCCAGCCTCTGTGAACGGAAAACGAGTCAATGATCAACACTTTTTTTCTTCAAAAGTGGGCAGACAAAGACAAGAAGATGTGAGGGGTGCAGAACGGGTGTTTACCGTGCTCCTCGTCGCTGCTACTGTCGTCCGATACGTGCCCATTGCTGGCCCCCGACGGGGCATCCCCCCGTGTCCGCGGACTCAATATATCAACGTTTCTACCGACCATGGTGGCCCCACTTGACGGTACAACGCGAATGTCGGCCTTTTCTGTCCGAGAAAAATGTCCGGAAATAGCCGAAGAGACAATAAAATTTTCAACTTTGTTAGAGCGTGCCACATCCGCCGGGCGACTCTCCACATCTGAATAGTCTGTAGCGGAGGGATACACTAAAAGACCCATTCCGCTCGCACTCACTATTTACATAACTTTCTAGGGCTAAACTTGCAAAAGTTAGCACTTATATTCTGCGTTTTTCACATGTTTTGTATTTTCTGAGCCAAATAATGAAGCTTAGCCAGTGTAGTTCTGTTTTGTGACGGAACTACTTTTTACGCGTATGTCACCAATCCGTGCTGAGTACCTAAAGTCCAAAATCGCCGTCGTGTGTCGAAATTGACTAAGATGTGAAAAACACCAAGTTTGTGCTCTAAGTGCCGTATTAGGCAGTATGGGGACAGTAGAAAGAATACAGATTATGTTATGCTCTTGCTTTCGTTTTTTTCGTGGATGCCAAGCCAAGGAGCTAAATTCAGCACAACGCACAAAGCTGCGGGGAGATCCGTTCATAACCATACTGGGTGGGTTTGATGAACAAGGTTACCAGCTTCAAAACGCCTTTGTCGTGCCCTTGTTGTGCCCCTCCTTTGTCTAAAATGATTGTCACATGGTACCGTGATAAGGATTTGTCTGTTTGGACACCTTCTGTGGGTAGAATCTGCGACTGCACCAATGTAAGCAGTAACGGTTGCTCCCCAATTCGTAAACGCCCTTGTTCACTGTGCACATGTTTGGGTGCAACCCTGGTTTTCCCTCGAAGTCATCAGCATTTTTCGACTGGGGCAATGAATACAACGTTATGCGCTTGAACAAGTAATTTTTTCGATTAATTGGGGGTAATTCAGATGGTACTAAATAACCTTCTTTGTCCTGCAATCAGCCTTACCAAAGTCGGTGTATCAAAGACCCGATTGGGAGAGAGTTTATTGGGCTAAGTAAAAAAAAAAGATTTTGTTTGAAAAGACCACAACATTGTGTAATTGTTTTGTAGGTAACGTTAGGGCCCATTCGATATCTTCAAGGTTAGTTCCAAACTCGGCTGAGCTATCTTTAGAATTTTCTTCAGTCAGTAACGTCAACGTTAGCTGTAGTATTCAGATGAGCATGCCTAATGCGTACGGTGAACTGGTTCGTCAAGGGAGGGATTGGGGCACCCAATGGGTTATTTGATACACATACATGGGTGGCTGTGCCCCCTATATAGGCCCCGCATGCTGACCAATCTCCACACAATAGACTTCATGCAAGATTATGGTCCAAGAGGGCTAAGCTGCAACTCATTTTTGGTCGTTGTATAAGAAGTATAGACAACTGTTTGTGAGGAGAACGTGAATATCTGTCAACCTTTTATTGTGTAATACTGTTGGTAAACACAGCCCTAAAGAAATTAAATTAGTCTACGTTTACTAGAATATCCTATCGGTTTGCCACTTATTTTCAATTCAACGATCACACAGTATTAAAATATATTTTAGCTTTTTATCGGATGAAATGATCGTAAGATTTGGTTCTTAGGCACAGAACCATGCATATTTTCATCATCTGGCGAATTATATGAGAACCTATGGGGTCTTACCATCCTGTTACTAAAGGCTGCGACTGTATGATCAAGCAGATTTGCCGTTTGTAATCGCATATTGTCAAACTTAGCCCAAGTATAGTTAACCTGAATGTTTAACCAAAGCTGAGTCACTATTTTTCACAAATCCTGACAGGTAAAAAAATGTCATTTTTACCACAATTCTCTAGAGAGAAAACAGTTTCTGGGGGCAGTTCTTTGTTGGTGTCAACGGGTGCCCCGGGAGTGTTCCAATTGTGTACCTTATGGACCGAGGGTTTGTTAAAAATGATACTCCCGTCCATCGACCGTGGGTATCGCGTTCTCAGTCGTCGTTTGCGCCCCTAGAAACTGCGTGATAATGACCTGTAGAACTATAGACACATATTAGTGAACCGCTAATTAGTACCAACGTTACGTATATACGACAGATGCGGGATCTTTGACCCCCGTGGACATAATCATGAACATGAATAATGAGTCACTCAATACGAATCAATAGTGGCGGTGAAATTGTTCCACACGAGGTACATGATGGTAAATGCCTTCTACTTTTTTTCTAGGCAAGTTTAAGAGGAATTCATGCCTGTTTTTCTGTGATCATGAACAATAAAAGACAAGCCGGTTTTATGCCGACACGTTTAATATATTTTATAACGTCCTTGTTGAAGTTTATTCATCATGCGAGTCCTGATTATATCCAGGTTGCCCACCACCCTTGTAGCAGTTTGGCAGTAATATAGTTTATAATTTACGTCTACACTTGGCAAGTTGGCAATATCAACATGTAAAAACAGTTTAGAAAATGCAGAATATAGTAACCCTTAACTAGAATCAAGTTTACCTGCGAACTGCGAGCGTTTTGCTTTCGGTGGAGATTTCACAACGGTCATCTCGCTTCCTTGCTTCCCTCTTGACTCACCAAACAACAGAAAAGTCTGTCACAAGAGACAGCTGGACGGCAGGCTTATTCATATTGATGAATCAGAGAGCCTGCATATTAATGAGGCCCGTGGCTTACACGGTAGGAGCTATTATTGGCTCGGGGGAGGACTTGGTTCGAGAAAATATTCTTTTGTTCTTTCGCGGAGCTAACGAAGTAGATTTTCTTGAAGGTATATTTGGACTAATTTGAAATCACAATATACATGTGATAAGTTATAGCTCACGAGGATAGCGATAATAGCATACTCCGAAGAGCCGAAATATGCACTACTGATAGTAATCGGTAGGTGGTGTATGTATGATACACGTGTTGCACTACAAAATTTTAACCAGTTCCCTAGGGCTCTGAAATTTCTTCCGTCATCTTTATAATTGGTATCTCTATTTTATCACCCAAGAGTTTCTTGTAGAAAACTATTGTTTTCTGTGCATTTGGATAGCATGACTCTTAGTTGTGACAAAACAACAGAACAGAACAATAACATTGACACATAGAAAATTAACACCCTTATAAGGTAAGCTAATGTTTTTTCGCTTTAACAAGATTAAAAAATGAACAACAACAACAACGTGTCAAGCAGTACAAAGGAACATTGATAAAACAATGACACAAGAAATAGCCTATAACTAGTATAATACCCACATATCCCTACTTTTGTTTTTACAATTTTGAAGTGCACATATCATTGAGAGCAAACAACAAAAACATCGGAAGATGGATACGATGACTTCACTGCAGACGGAGGTACTGTTCTGCTTCTGATTGTGTTCGCAAATATTAGCCTCTACCAGGCTCCAGCGACCTGGGAAGCATGTTAGAGGCTACGCAAATATAACCCAAGATCCCGTTGATAGATTTGTTTGAATTGAATTTTGCAACGTTGGTAGTTACTGAGGTCCCAACGAACCATGGAGATTTTGAGCACCGTTGCCGCCATGGCAGCATTTTCAGGTAATACATAATGAATGAATGAATTTATTGCTCAGCAATCACACAAGGTACAATGTATGGCAACTTGCCATACAAGCAATAACAACTAATAGCTATACAAACAATAGTACTAAGAGGCTACATACAAAACAATAATAAAATATTATCGATAACAGAAGTATTGACCGACACCCTCATCTTGAAAGTAGGCAGGCCTTTTAATCTCCCGTAATATTTCCCGTAAAGCGTAGTCAGCTGCAGTGCATCTAACGTTAGCGTAATGCGAACCTAAAAATCCTCCGTAAAGCGTAGTCTGGCCTCCCATTTTTTCGTAAGCCCAATGAGGTTATCTCTATATAACCGCCTTGGTAAGCCAAAGCGGAAACACGAGCATTGATCTGTTGTCATAAATTTTGGCTTAGTCAGAGAAGGTAAAGATTTTAATCTTTCTAAGGGAGCTACGATTTCCAGTACCATGCACTTCACATGGAGGATAACAATCCACGGCTGCCGCCACGGCTAGCTGCAAAAACGCTATGCGACTACTTTGTCTACATTTTTTGGGGCGACGCCTCTGGGGCTAGCATTCCCGGAAGTCTACTGGAATTTTTCCGCGCCTAGTTGCATCATCCCCTTGGAGGGCAATAAGTCGGGAATGGGTTGACGGATCGTCATGATATTTGGATTCGGAGATGCATATTCTGTGATGTTTTGTGCGTTTTTCTAAAGATTATGTTCTTTACCCATATGTATTGGACCGTGACCAAATACTAGTAAAAGAAAAAGATGATACTGCATGTACCTTATTCCATTTATTTGTTTATTCACATGTATACCAAGGTTTACAAACATCACATTGCAAAATACTGGAAGCAAAAATAACAAAGCTTAAGGATATGATAACGCTAGCGTTGTAGTTGTAAAGACTCACTACATACATAATAAAAAAAATTACAAAAAACGAATCAAACGAAAAACGAATCGCACGCTTCGACATATGAAGGCAAATAAGAGCCCGAGTCGAATCTATGAGGTGAAGTGAAAGTTTAAGTAAGAAGTTATCAAAATGGATTTAACTGAAATATGGAAAACAAACAAACCGAGTGGGAGTAGTGCTTGGGTGTTCTAAGAAACTGAATAAATGAATAATATCAACCGAGTCACCATTGGACAGCCCTTGTGATATTGAAGTTCCAGCAGGTTAGTCGAAACGTTGGAAAGATTATAATGATGATCGATAATACGGTTACTTACACTCGTCCATCGCGGGATTTTCAGAGGGTTGCGCGTATTTTTCACCTGAATGCTGTCCCTGTCACATATAAGCGATACTTTGTGCCTTGTGAAATTGTTGTGCAATAAAGTTATTATCATAAGCGAGGCTCGGGCGATCGCCGCAGAATCGACGTCCGATTGATTTTCGCCAAATGTGACGGGTATAAGAATGCCCTTAATTCGCTGTGGTAAACCTGTCGTATGGCAACTGTGACCAATGTGACAATACTGTCATTCACTAGCCTGCATGGTTCCAACATGTCGAGTTAAGCCAGGCTTTCATACTCCCTTCTCACCAAACTAGTCTAGAGATGCTGACATTAAAACCGTCTGTAATTTGCACGGGTACCCTGTCAGATTCTTATCGAGGGCCATGATTGGTCCTTCTGGATGGTTATTGATCACCCTCACCTCACAGACACATTACATTTCTTCGTCATTTCCTTCGAGCTCTTTTTCAACCTCGTAGGCTTCCATATTCCTGCGATTCCAGAAAAACATTGCAAGGCAAGCACAGAAGACGGACCAAGAGGCTAGAACGGTCTTTAGGATGGCCATGTAAGTGCTGAGTAAGGCGTTGTCATAGAGAAGACACGCCCCTCTTTTGTCACAGTTCCGGTCCCACAGCAGACACGCCTTGTCCACCAGAGCACCGTAGACAAGTGGAGCCGGAACAGAGCCTACATGGGGTAGAAAAAAGTATGTGCATATCAATCAATTTGAAATATCTTTGGAGAAAAATACGTCAAAGCAGGTACTAGTAAAACAGTAATGCCAAGTTTCATTCCCTGTCGTCCATTGGAAATAAGTCACGAAAACCTTTACAATTAACATTCAAAATATTAACGATGACACAGACGAGAGGACACCTACCGAGCAGTACTCGAATGCTAGTGTCAATGCCGAGAGCAAATGATCGTTGATTCTGCTTAACACAGCTGGGGGAGAAAAACAAAGCATGAGTATTTAGGGAAATCCCCTTCAGCCGTCACTCAGAGGTGGCAGGCTTCGCCCGTATTACCAATATTGCCTTGCGAGTAGCATACGCAGGGACATCCAATGGCGAAACCACCTGTCTGGATGTACCCTGCTTTCTCAACCGTCACCCTAAGTTCCTGAACGCCCTGCTTATAAATATTGATGAGCTTAACCTTATATATGCGAGATCCCCTTTGAAAACTGAAAGGTCTATTCTCTGATTGGCTGACAGCTGGTTTGTGGCAACGCCCACAGGAACTAAAAGTGACGGTTGAGAAAGCAGGGCACATCCAGACAGGCGGTTTCACCGTTGGATGTCCCTGCGTAGGAGGATGTGCGAGTAGGTCAGAGACACATGACGTTCTAGCAAATAGACAGATGTGCCAAAACAACAGACTGTCGATGGAGTGAAAATGTGTCTATTCCGACATTGTTATCCTTGCAACTATACAAATTAGATACATTATGATACCGTTTTTCTGAATCCCCCACAAAATCATGTTGGCAAAGTCAGTAGTTAGTTAGCAGTATTGCAATACGGCTTCGCTACGGCTTGCATTTATTTTGGGTCAAGGACACTGGGTCACCCCTGTTCTTCTTGATTGGTTTAAGTTCATAGGTTTGATGTTTGAGGCTAACGCCTGAATCTCCCTCATACACGGCACCATCCGAAATGATGAATGCATGCAATCCCTGACAACATGTGCGAGATGTCGACTTCTATTACTGTATCATAATGGTCAAATTGCCGTTGACAAAAATATTTGAGGAGATTTTGTGTCCATGACGATGTGGTCTTCAAGAAATAACACCTGGTTCTGGTCATCTGGCCCCTTTGTTATCACATCATCATCATCATCGCGGGCTGCTTCCCCAGACCAAGTCCGCCCTCTCCTTCCAGACATCTCTCTCCCCCATAGCTTTCTTTATATCGTCGACCCGCAGCCCCACATCACGAGCAAGCTGGTCTATGTAGGTTAGGGTCTCATTGATGAGTTTCTTCTTCCCATAGACTTCTATGTTATAATTCGTGGTTTACACGGGCGCGTTCATAATGAAGTTACGTGAAATTTTAGCAGATTTATTCTATGTTGAGCACATTTACCCTTTATCGTGGGAAAAATTGCTAACGTCAAATAGATACCAGTGTTTTTTGTATAGCAATTACAAACTACGATTAGTCAATCCCCACAAAAGGCACCTTTTCGCTTCTAGTGTACAAGCGCACCACTCAGAACCTAGGACTGTATACCTCCGACCTAGCGCACGTCTGCAAAACTTTACCTACTAATTTCTTCAGTTACAAACAAGCTTTTACTAATCTGACTTTTGAGATCAGTTCAGCTGGCTAAAAGGGAATTTCTCACCGCTAAAAACACACGTCCATGCAGCCGTTTATTTTTTGGCTCGGATCTCTCAGTTTAGGTACATGTACCCACTCGTAGTAATACAAATGTACATCAATGAGACCTTAGTCGAGGTCGCTCAGGACAAGGAGGTTAAAAATCGTGATTTTTAACCTCCTTGCTCAGGATAACTATAAATACTTCACCTCAGCATGATAACCACTCTCGGAGCGTTATCCATGCCAATCCCCATCGCGAAGACAGCCAGGAGAAACATCGCCAACGGAAGCAGAGTACAGCCGTTGGAGCAGCGACCTGAAGTCGCCGAAAACCGCTCACCTCTCGTCTGGTTTCCGACATGGCAGTGACACGATGTGTATTGCTGCGTACAGGTGTTCAATAAATGTTAGCTCTCACATGCATGCAAAAATCGGGACGGGGATCCATCTTATCAAGTTTTGAGATGATAAAATGTCAATTTAGATTGTACTTTCGAATTGTGTCCGCTTAAAATCATTACTATTAATACAATGTTAAAATTATAAAGTACATGTAATTGACATGTATGATATCACAACAAACCATACAGACCTTATTAACCGAAAGACATACTCATATCGACAAGACAAGAGCCTTCCCAATTGCTTCATCGGAAACGGAAGAAAACAGAAGAATTTTGAAATATCACTTAAGTCTTCTTTCGAATAACTGCTGAGTGCCGACCGGCACATGACCTTACGGAAGTGTCATGTGACCAACGAGTCAAACACGGATGGCTGGAAGTCGGTATCGTCCCCCGTCCTAGTTGCAATTCGTCAAGAATAACGATCCCCTGAAGTAATGTCGACTGACCTGTTCCTGTGAGACGTTCCGACATCCCGCGAGACAAGGCGAGAAGTACTCCACACCGTTCTCTCCGCATACGGGGTTGTAAGCTGGCGGGCAGGGGCAGACCTGGTTACAGGGGGACTCCAACGCATCTACACCGACAATCGGGGTGCGGGGCATCGACCTATCACAACATTCAACAGGGCCATCGTCTCATTGCCATCCGTATCATTTAGAGTGGTCACGTACTTACAATTTCCCTATCCTAGTTTAGGTCCCACTCTGCTGAAGGCTCTGACTCAATAGCTTATATTTGCCCTTGGGACAAGTCATAAGAAATTGTAAAATACTTGCAGGGCTGTTGAGATTTTGAAGTTTCCCTTTCACACCCTTAATAGATGTGAAAAGACTGGTACATCACTGTCATGGGCCAAGTTTCGTTCCTCCTAAGCCAAGGGAAATAATTCTTCAAGGAGCAAACCGAATATCTTTTCACTAGCCTCTACCAGGCTCCGTGGATCGGTAGAATCATTATCTTCACGTGAGGAAACGTACTCTTCTGGCCGGCTAACTCCCCTAGCGTACTATAGACTCTATTTTTCCAATTTCTACAATTAGACCACCGATCCACGAAGCCTGGTAGAGGCTATCTTTTCACCATGTCCCACTAATATCTAGGCAGCTCGCTTTACGAGGACAAAAAGTTAAGTTACGACATGTACAGCGACAATGAACCTATAGCTTTGAGTATCATTACCCATGTGCAATTTCAGCTTCCAATTTATATACTGATTCGCCTTTCGTACAGCCCTGTTTAGACCAACAATGTCCTTACCCGTTCCCATACGGAATTGTCACTCCTGCCATGTTGGTGTTTGGGCAGCGAACGAGGAAGGCAACAGGCAGCGCGAACAAAAAGGCGGTTGCAATCGAAACAAGCTTCAGAGATCCGGTCACCCCCATCTTGTACTTCTTCATGATGACTCCTCCCATGACTGACCCAAGGATACCAGCTAGAACTATGCTTAAACCTTGAAGACATTCAGGGGAGAAATACATACATTTATTTATCTATTCATTCATTCATTTATTTATTTGTTCAGCTGTATACATGGATGCCCAACTCGCCATAGGCTATTGCTAAGGGCTAATCCTGGGAGAGAAAATACATGTTACATATAAAATCACTAACATTAGCTGGGAGACAACAATGGTTACAAATTTATTTATTCATTTACATCGAATATTACAATATGTACACATTTAAGATCACATAGTATGAGGTAGTACATGTACTGACATTAAGCAACAGAGAAATACATATTTACTACTAGTAAACAGCTAATGCGCTAACGCAGTTCTAACCTCTGATTGGCTCCTGAGAGAAGAAGTAGAAATCAAAAGAAAAAACCAGCAGAAACAATATGTTTTTTTTTTCTGCTACAGAAAAGTTTTTCCGGTGGAAAAAAAGACGTCCTACCTGTGACGATGGAAGCAGAGCCGGCCGTCATGGAGAATTGGTTTTCAACGTACTTGATGCCAAACGTGTTGAGACCAGTGATGCACATGTTGACAGAGATGCCCGTTAATACCGTGAACATGTATGTTGGATTTGTGCACAGGACCCAGACCTGCTTGAAGAAGTCGAGGACTCCTAGTAATCCTTTAGCCTTGCTCGCATCCTCTTCTCTCTCCTCTGGTACACTTTTGATCCCCTTTTCTATGGTTTCGGTCTCTTTGGCTACGTGTTTAGGGAAGATACGAGGGTTTTTCAGAAAGAGGGGTCCGTAACGCCGAATTTAAGCGACATACCATGTGACATAACTACAAACTATAAAGCCTTCTATCAATGTCCAACAAATTAGACTTTTTTTGTCGTGATTTTTGTGACTGTGTGCCATCGGGGCTCCCTCAGATGGGACACAGGCTGGTCATTTTCTTGCGAGCGTCGCCTTTTTGAACACCAGCAGTACTAGTAAGTAAGGGATTCTCCTTTAGGGAAACATGGACAATTCAGCTGCAACCAGAGATGTTCATTGCAAAGTTATAGAGCTCTCAGCCCTGCCTTTAATTTGAGACAAAAAGACCCACTTTTTATGGATAGAAGGTGTTGAAGTATGAGTTATGCCCGGTCTTGCTTCACAGTTACTACTAAACTAAGAATCACTTCTAACGAATAAACAATCCGCTCTCGAAAGAAATAACTCTTGGAGAAAAGTGGGCGGCGTCAGAGATGCATTCCTTGCGTATCGTGCTTTTTTAAATTAACTACTTTCTGCAACAAATCACGTGACGAGATCATTGAAAAGTGATCCTTAAAAACACTAAATGCTGGTTGACTTCAAGAATCGATTGCAAGATTTTCTTTCCATTCTATTTTGTTGGATAGTTTCTTTTACCTGATATTTTCTCAGGCAATCCCAGTATCCACGGAGCAGTCAAAACTACGGCTACGGCAAGTGGAGGAAACCCCAGCCACCAGGCACCCAGCCATCGTGCATCTTCTGATCCGTCTGAAGGGCTGGATTGAGCATTTTCATTACGTGCATCGTAAGGTCATATTCTGACTATAGTATGTGGTCAAATCGAGCGTGTGCTCATTTGCATATTCGTGACGACATAAATGCGACAGTAACCCACAAACATGGAGACAGCTATCTGCATCTCATTGAATGAGGCACAGGCGTTTGCAAAAATCCTAGAGATTTCTAACCCTCTGTCCAGAGTTAATTGAAGACGAATATCACTTTATGATTGTATGTCCTAAATATTCTGATATACGACATTCCCTGTACACAAGGCTGTCATCTTATACACAAGGATTTATCTCAATGGACCTGAAGTGCAAATTAAAGTACATTATGACATGTGACAATCCCTGCATGGCAGATATAGGAAATATATCAATGAAGGTTTGGATATTAGAAACTCCTCAACTGATTGTAAAAGCTTCCAATGATTATAAGAAGCTTATCCCATACTACAACTCCTGTATTAGTTAAGCTATAGAACTGTAGTTATGTAGATGCCATACTTTGTACCTCGTACAATTGTTGTGCAATAAAGTTATATATCTAAACTCTATAAACATCTATAGTGTGTAACGTTATAGCTGGCAGAAGAGAATGCCAGAAAAATACATGCAATTAAGGAGCAAACTCGGGCTGACAAACTATGGAACTCTGTCAATCACCAACTCCACACAGAATGACTTGCATCATCACACACCTAGGCATGCCCCTACTCTTTTTCGAAAGGTGTGGTGGGTTCTTTAGCGTGCTTGGGGTGTGACTCTTCTCAAATATGGGACCTCCATGTAACGTCCTATCCGAGGGACGTCTCTAGTCGAAGCTAGGTACATTGTACTTACTTTCACCTGAGTGAAGTCGTGCAAAGTCGTCACAAGATCGGTGACACGGCAGGATTCTCGGGCCTGAGCCCACGCAATCACAATCTCTATAAGTTATAACGCTAGATCACCTTTATCCGCGGGGTAACCTATATCCGTCATTTCTTCAAACAGGGTATCTCGGTATGTTAAGTCGACGGACGGTGCAATATTTTAAAGATACAATATTTTTATGCAGTTTGAAACCACCGTCCTTTGACTTGATTTTCCTAAAATACCATTTTTTATAACAACGGATAAAGGTTATCCCCGCGGATAAAGGTGAACTTGCGTTATATACGATATACAGTAGTAACAAGGGCATTGTGGAATGCATCCTTACGGAATACTCCCAGGTTTGTCGAAGTCGATATAAACCCTCAGAAGCTGACCAGTGACAATAAACCCTAATGCTCCGGCTGCTCCTTTGAAGGCATTAAGAATACCTGAAACCGAGAAGGGACAAAAATTGGTTCATATTTAAAACATACGGGAGCGTTAAACGTTTATTTAGAGTGTGTTTAGGTCAACATCTAGTAGTATATTCTCACATCTGCACCGGTGCACGTGGGGGTGTAGCCCAGGTCGGGCTCTGACGCCATACATTTGTCAGATGAGACTGTCGGATTGGGGGAGGGGTACCTGCCAGTGTTTTTGAACCAAAACATAGGTTCTCGTTATGCCGCTAAATGTCAGTTATACCACTTCCTTCCTGGTACCCCCCCCCCCCCACACACACACAAACTCACGAATTTACCGTCATGAACGGTAAGGAGAACCATCATGGCAACATCACTCAACGTTAAGGTGCGCTCCCACCGCACTTGTGTCAAGCTTGCGTCACTGCGTGGTTCGTTCACTGCGTCACTGTTTTGTTATTTTCTCCGATTTTTTATAATCTAGATAATGCGTAATACGCAAAAGTATGACTTAGAAGACCACAAAATACACAAAAAGAAAGACAATTCGTCATTTATCTCTGAAATTCGTTGAGTATCTTTCGAACCCCGGAGTGACGCAAGCTTGACACAAGTGCGGTGGGAGCGCACCTTTAGTGTTTACAGTGAACAACTCACCTAGATAAAACCCGCCCGAGCCCGCTGGTGCAGTGCTTTCGAGGATGTCACTTCCAAAGACGTAAATGGTCAGACCTCCGAGCGCGTTCAAGCACTGTGCTATGAGTACAATAATGACAAACGAAAAAACAATTATGCCTAGCCAGTGGTGAAGGTACCGTTATAGCTAAGGGCACAAATCGCCGTACGTGCAAATACGTGCTGTCTATGTGCAAAAACGTGGGCAATCTTTTGAGGTCCGTTAGTGGTAATACCCCCGTCACAATAGGCGAAAATCTACCGGAAGACTAGTCTACGAGCTCTAAATGACATTTTCGTGAGTAAGACGTCCGGTGTTCTCACGATCATCTTGCGATTTTTAGGGATCGCCGGCGATTTTCAGGGGTCGTACGACGGTCGCGGTGCAGCCAAACATGTTCTTAACATAAGCGACAAGTCGCAGGAGATCTCTGAGATCGTAGAGATCGTTACCGAGTCGCAGATCGTGCGTGTAATCCGTGCGTACCTTACAAGGGTATCGTTTGACATTCGATTGATAGTCGTGCGTCAATCCAGCACAGACCTGGTTATTAATCATCGAGCGCAAATCGGATGGCGAACGCCCGTCAGTCGGGCGACGTTCGGACGACGTTCGCCCGACGTCCGTTAGTTGACAAATATTGAATGTCTGGGAATGTGAGGGTAATTCTGAAATTGTGGCCCCTGTCGAAGTATGCAGGCTGCCTTTATGAAACAATTTCTTTTCATTCGTCATTTCTATTATGCCCGCGCATTCCGTTGGTTAAAATGATTACGACAACAAAAGAAACAACATTTATCGATATCTTGCCTTTCTGCGAGGAACGTTTTGTGTTACCTTGTCCGCGGGCAAGAGGTCATGGGAGGTTCATTATCATTGTTCACAGACGATCGCACGAGCCACGCTTATATGTGACGGGGACAGTCTTTGGGCGAAAAATACGCAAGACCATCCTAAAATCAGCCGACCTTCCTGCGATCGCAAAGTACGTCCGAAGATCGTATATAATGTGACGGGGATATAAGTACCGCCTCCTTACGAGCTCGTAGGGAATCCGACGAATTTGGTAGTACGCAGACACGCCGTAGAACTTTACGTGCAGACAAAACTTTGTGTGCCATTGGGCTGCGGATTGGCCTCCCCGTACGTGCCGTATGGGCGACGCGCCTGCCCTGTACAGCCTGAACATTTTCAGAAATACGTGGCGGACGTGGCCTTCCCAAAAAACGTACGGACAAATTGCACGTACGGCGGGTTGTGCCCTTAGCTTATCACGCATTTATAGAGCTTATCCTGATTTTTGTAAGAATTCCAAACATTCCCTGTTTGTTTATTTGTTTGTTTTTTCGTTTATTGGACATTCCATGTCAAAATGGATGGTAAGCTTGTATGGTGGCCTTGTCTACACTCGGCAAAATTATTGTGAATAAATCAACTTCTTGTGCCAATTCGAATCGACTCGAATTGATTTTCTCTGACTGTGAAAAGCCCGGTTCGGGATAGAATCGAGTTGATCCAATCTGGATTGGATCTGGTAAATCTGCCAGGAGATTAGTCCTCGGGAAGGACTGCCTCGGCTGCTTGGTCCTGTTTGGCTGCCGAACAGATTCTCTGTCGGACATGGCAAGGGTAAGTACAGAAGAGACTATAAAACGAAGAGAATGTGATTCAGGACTTACCAAAAAGAAAGACGAAAAGAAAGTCAGAGAGACCTCGTTCCTCCTTAACGCAGGCCGTGAAGGTGGTGTTAGATGCGGGGTCACACGTCACTCTCACCGCCTCGCCATAGTTGTGCGGCCCTACGATGAAATGTGGAAGACTGTACAGCAAATGCCCCAGTCCGAGCAAGAAGGTGCCCGCTGCTATCCCCTGGATTTTCCCTCGCCTGGTCTTGACAATGAAGGTGAGCAGGAGAGCTGCTACCGCGTGCGCCACATCGTAAATGGTTGACACGAGGCCTAGAACAAAGTTAAGTTTAACTTTAAGGTTTTGAATTGTTTCACGTCATTTTCTTCAAAGATTGATCATGGTAAGAAACTTCACACACGGAGGGAACTGTCCGTAGGGAAGAATCCTCCAAACAACCAAACCATGCCAAAGGGGAATTTTCTTGTATTGCTATGACCATGAATTAAAACCATGAACGTATTTGCAAAGTCACCTAAAAACGTTAACCAAGAATAGGACAAGGATCGCGGACCTGCGAACATTGACCGATCGCGATCTCTAAAACTCGCTCAATGATGGAGAGAACACTGCCGAAATGGTCATTTGGTGGTCTCGATCTCATACACGACGGCAGATTGATTTTGCTGCTGTGCACGTGACAGGTGCATGACGAAGGCAGCGTATAAGTTGCTCAATTTTGGCTAGTATGGAAATTTAGAACTATGGTATTAAGGCCACAGCAAATATTGTTTATGGATGACGCCAGAGCGACCATTGATCTTCGCCTGATCTAGAAAGAAAATTCCCCTCTGGAGTCAGTAAGCATGACTAGAAAGTAACAACATTGGATAATCGTGTGGTAGTAGCCTTGATTGACATTAGTGAGGAACATTTTGCCATGACTTGTAGCAGTGACTAGAGTTGTCAACTTTTAGGTGATACCAGTCTACCACACTAGTGTCACTTTGTACACCTCTTAAATATTGAATAAAAAGATTTGGTGGCTGTGATGTCGTGTTTTGCCGCTATAACTCTTGTTACAACGTTTATGTGGTTTATTCTGAAAATCTACATATCGTCTAAATATCAAGATATCTTGTTTTTATTCGCCCTCTCTCAATCCTTTTGTAGTCTGCAGAGGATGCCATCCATAAAATCTACCTGCAGTGCCTTAAGTCTATGAAATACGGATCTAACCTGACTTGGAGCTTGGAAGTTGATATCGTTTCTCGATTGTAGAGATGGTGGCTCCTATCATACCTCCATGCGTCATGTTCTCGGCCACGGTGCAAATAACCAAGAGGACCATCATTCCCTGGACGGTGCCAAAGAACTGAAAATAATCGGGCCTGAATTTTCCCCAACCGAACCTCTCCTGGTAGACAGTGTCATCTGACAAATAAGAAAGGCAGAGGAAGAACAACAACATCTATTATCTGACAAAGCGCTTTGATGAGATACAAACAATCGATTGTATAACGGTTTAGCAACATCAACTCTTATAATTCCCCCAGATATCTTAAGACCTAAATGCATTAATCTGCTATCCCTATGAAACATATGAGCTTGGCCTCTGGCCTCCAATAGCCTTATCATGTATTTGCAGCAGTATTTGATAGGCTGCCGATGATTTTGAATCGCAATGTTGTTCTGCAAATTTTGTATTTGTCAACCTGTCATGCTACGTCGTCATCAATTGTGTTATCATCTATGTACGTGGTATTTTAATGTCATCATCGAGGAAGAGTAAAGTAGATCATCTAGTCTAATGGCTTTAGAATAAACATTAACATCAACATTGACCGAAATATTTTTTTTTTATTATATAACTTTTTATTGATTTTTCAAACACAAGATACACATATCATACATAGAGCGATAATACTGAAAGTACATGTAGGACAGAAAAGATAAATAAAACCAGAAAACAATGAGGATAACTTATAGCAGTGTACACATTTGTATATAACAAGGAAATGGTAAACAGAAGTTGTATATATGTTATTCACTATTCACTGTTTTAACGATAAAGCTATTTTCCCCCATTTACCAAAGTGTTCTTTTATCTTATCCATCCTTTTTGCTATAATATATTCTAGCCTATGGAAGTATGACATATATGAAATAAAGGCTTGTAAATTAAGAGAGCGTTGACGGTTCTTGAAAATAAAGTGTTTGCCAAGAAGGATAATCATATTGGCAGAAACTGGGCAACGACAATTCAAATCACCAAAGATAACTTTAAACAGGTTCAGATTTAAATGTTCCCCCGTATTGATGAAAAACCAGTCTTCTACTTGCCTCCAGAAACGTGTAGCAATGAAAAAAGAGATGGAAGACTGTTTCTTCATCTTCATTACAATATTCACATAAGGGCGACTCCTTCAAACCCCAAGTGTATAAGGTCTTGTTCACGGTCAAGTATTTGAATAATAGTTTATGTTGAAACATGCAAACACTAGAGTCAATGGAAATTTTGTAAGGTAGGCTATAAACCTTTTGCCATGGTATTGGACAGTTGAAATAATCTTCCCACGTGTACTGTATCATGTCTGAAGTTTCACATAATCTGGCTTCATTCATGTAGAAAGCATATAAGCATTTATTAATATTTTTACTATGTAGCCAGGTTACATCTCTACAGGCAGGGATGCAAACACGTAGCTCTGAGGAGCCTTGTCTTAGAATATGTTTCCATTGAGGAGGAATAGCTGACAAAAGTTGATGATACTGATAAGCTGTACAGACATCTCCAAATTTGACTACAAAGCTGTCAAAAGACAAAACATTATTCTCAGCATCAATAATGTCATTTACAAAAAGTACTTTTTTATTGAAGAAGGCTGAGGAACAAAAGGGTCGCCTATTTATACAAATATGTGAATTCAAGCAAAGGAGTTGCTGTTTGACTTGTATGCTATTTTCTGGGGGGCGTAGTTGGTATTTCAACCAACTTTGTATAACTTGTCGAAAAAACAGACTGACTACTTTCTTAATCAAGATTTCGAAGTCATTCGTTTTAAGCTGTGCAAAAGGAAACGTACTGGTTCTAAGAACAGGACTAGAGGAGGACAATAATTTAGAACAAAACCAGTTTTCGTTTTTGTGCAGTTTTGGCACTAGAGCGGCCTTCAGTTTGAGATCGACAGCTCGCAGATTTTGAAGTTTTAATCCACCTTGATCATAATCATTATATATTGTCTTTCGCTTAACTCGCTCGGGTCCGTCACGCCATAAAAACTTGAAAATCTTTTTTTCATATTTGTCGAAAAAAGCTGACGATGGAGACGGGAGCGAACTTAATAAAAATATAAACTGTGAAACTATAAGTGTATTTACCAGAGTGACTTTCCCCATAAGTGATAGTCCTTTTTCTTTCCAGGGATTCAAAATTTTATCTATTTTCATATATTTTCGGTCAAAATTGATTGACACAATATCTTTAAAGTTTACAGGAATATGGATACCTAAAACTTCTGTAGGTCCATCTGTCCATCGTATGGGCAGAGGAGAGGGTAAATAGAAGTCTGTATATTTTAGGGAGCCAATGCGAAGTACAGCACACTTGTCAAAGTTAGGAACTAGACCAGATAGCAACGCAAAGAGATCTAAATCGCCGGTAAGGGCGTGCAGAGAGCCAAGTGTTGCAGCGAGTGGAAAGTTGGAGTCGTCTGCATATTGAGAGATTTTTGTTTCGATGCCATGAATATTTAAACCCTTTATTTCGTTGTTACTTCTGATTTTGATTGCTAGTATTTCAGCACCTAAAATAAAGAGATAAGGAGAAAGTGGGCAGCCCTGGCGAACTCCACGGGTGAGGGGGAATGATTCAGAGATATACCCATAGTTAATTACTTTACTAACAGCACTTTTATATAAAATCTTTATCCAATTCAGGAAGGATTCTCCAAATCCAAAAAATCTTAACACTTTGAGAATGAAGTCTTGTCTTATTTTATCAAAAGCTTTCTGGAAATCCGCAATAAAAATCAAGCCTGGCTTTTCGTTAAGATCATAATATTCTATGATTTCTAATATTTTTCGTATATTGTCACTTATATTACGTCCTTGTAAAAATCCTGTCTGATCGTATGAGACAAGGCTTGAGATTACATTTTTCATACGCAAGGCAATGCACTTTGATAAAATTCTGGTGTCACAATTTAACAATGTTATGGGTCGCCAGTTTTTCATACTAGTGGGGTTTTTATCTTGCCCAGTTGGGTCCTGTTTAAGAATTTGAGAAATGAGACCAATTTTTTGGGACTCAGACAGATGCCCCACCTGAAATGAGTAATTGAATGAGTCTAGCATTGGTTGTTTTAAGATGTTAAAAAAAGTCTTATAAAAATCAGTAGGGAGTCCGTCAAGACCTGGAGACTTTCCACTGGAAAAAGATTCGACAGCTAATTTCAATTCCTTTTCTGTTATCGGACCTTCACAACTGCTACATTGGCCAGATGATAAGATGGGGGCCGCTTTTGGAAAAAAGGGTAAGAATACATCACTGTCTAAAGACATGGGAGAATTTTCAAACGCATAAAGGTTAGCATAGAATTTTACTTGCTCCTGCAGAATGTTTTGAGGCTCCGTGAAGATCAATCCATCTGAATTCACAAGTGTCGTCATGTTTTTCCTTGCATGACCCCTACTAACTAAGTTCATGAAAAATTTAGTACATTTTTCCCCCTGCTCCATAAATTTGGCTCTTCTGTTTGCGATTAAATTATTAGCTTTTGCTTGGTAAATTAATTCTAGTGCATATTTTTTCCTTTGTAATTTATGAAAGGTGTCACTATCTGGGGATGCGTCTAATATTTTCTGCAGGCTGTCGATCTCACTGGTAAGGAGTGATTCAGACTTTTTACTTTGTTTCCGTTTCCAAGACGAATATCTAATTATCTGACCGCGCACGGCACACTTGAACGATTCCCATACCATGTGAGGATTGGCTGAGCCATTATTAAACAAAAAGAATTCTGAAATAAAGCTAGAGATCTCCTTAAAAAATGTTGGATCATCTAAAAGTTCTTGATTGAATTTCCAGAAGCCAGGCCCTCTTGGTATTTCAGACCGAAATATTAAAGCCGGTGCTATCGAGGCTTTCTCAAGAATGTCTCGTTCACATGGATATCTTTAATAAGTGTGTGTACATCAAGGATTACTAGTGTTGCATTTAGTATAGGTTTAATTTCTTCAAATTCACATTTTCTTATACGGTACCTGTTGGAATTTGGCAATGATTTAATACTGACGTATTCTATACTTATATTCAGTACTCTTTACTTATTCTATCTAAGAGAACTGAAAGTAGTCATCAGCTGGTTTAATTTTTGCGCTTTGATTTGCGCATGCGTGAGGTCAAAGGTTTTGGCTCATAGCCTGTAGATACGAGTATTTCTCGTCCAGACGTGTTTTCTTCACGTCTCAGGGACTTAAACGTTATCTTCGACAAAATGTACTATACCTAATCCAGTTGCTACATTTTCAGTGCAGTTATATAGGTGTTCAGCACCATTTTTTCTCACCAAAAAAAAACAACTAAAAAGGACACGTTTAAAACACGAGGACAAGATGAATGATAAGAACATCTCGGTATACTCATTAATCAGATAAAGACAAATCCGTAGAGCGAAAGGTTATTTCAATCTGTACTTCAATACTTTCGCTTCTACTAACTAGTTATCTATATATTTGTTATCACTTAGTTGTTATAGTCGTTGGTAGTTAGTCAATAGTTGCCTTGGTTATCAGTTATTACTTATTCTTAATCCTTTCTTATTACATTCATCAAGTGGTTGTAAATGAATCATTTACCTTCTACAATTGTTGTGCAATGAAGTTAGCCATTATCATTTTCTTGTCACTTTACTTGTTTTACTTGTTATGTAATCATTTTAGTTGCTGCATCTATTACTTAATTTACTGCCCTCATTCATTTGTTTCAACTATCGTAATCAGATAACTTACATTTTTCTTGAAACTTTACATTGTGTTTTTAACTCTTGCGACACAGATATACAATATAAAATACCTTGCTTCTCGGTAGCGACATCTGCTTTGGTGGAGTTGTTTTCCTGTAGGTCATGTTGGATGGCATGTCCAAGTTCATGATTCTCCTGCTGTAACAGGTCGAAATAAGAATTATGCAGCGAACCATCCAAAATGGACTTAGAGTAGGTTACAATAGTTATACAATGACAATGATCTTTATTGCATATTCCTGCCCAACATGGGCTAAATGCATTGGGTTAGATAACTTAAGTATATGTGAAAGAGGTTACATTCTATATCATCTAAAATCTACATAGTCTCTTCTCTCCTTTTAAAACTTGTGTAAACAAATTTACAGAGCTTTTCCAATACGTAGTACTGTACTTTTTAGTCGACATACTGTAGCTGATTTCATCCTTGCTTAAACACGCATATTCATGATCTAGTTGAAGTGTACTTATAAGAGATTTGCGCATCTCTGTGTATAGTGGGCATTCTAAAAGAAAATGTACTTCATTCTCTACATAAATATCGTTGCAAAATGTATACATTCTGTCGTTTGGAGGAGTCTGGTTGTGTCTACCAACTTTATTATACAAATGAAGCTGTTTATGTTGGCTATGAATAAAAACAGCGAGAGATACCGTCACTTCTACCGTCAATTCCGCCTAAGACGCCCAGTCAATTTAGAAGCATCTAACGTTACTAAGGCCCCGTTCATGATGGAAAAAATGAAACGGTTCTATCGGTTAGGCCTGGAAATCCGATAGCAAACGGCAGGAAACGGTTTGCATTTTGCGTTCACGATGCAAACTTGCAAACCGTTTCAGTTCCTTGAAAAGGCATGGTAATGCATGGTAATGCGACCTCTGACCCCTGAGGTTGTTGTGATCTTGCCCAAACTTGTACTTCTGTGTCAGATTATTGGTCTTTGGTCGAAATTGAACCAATGTCTTACTGAATTCGAAGCTGGGTTCTGTTATGACCTTGGAAATGCCGCTGGAAACATTGTGGTCCCGATATATGCCATGCTATGACATTTCAACTGGATCTCCTGACAAATTCCCCTTGTGATATCAGGACTGCTGGCTCCTCAGTCGACCAGGAGGCGGCCCGATAATAAAAAGGAATTTTACGATTGAAAACGCTGCCGAAACACCCGAATGACAGATTAGAAATTGTACTTTTCCCCGGTGGCGCCACCAAATATGAACGCACATGCCCGGATGTAAAACGGATCGCGCCGCTTTTGCGTTCATGATGCAAATTCGCAATTCCGGATAAGGAAGAAACAGTTTCAATACTACCTCGCGAGGAGGTTCCGAACAAACCGTTTCCTATCGCTTCAGATGACATTGGTTCAATTTCGATCAAAGACCAATAATCTGACACAGAAGTACAAGTTTGGGCAAGATCACAAACAACCTCAGGGGTCAGAGGTCGCATTACCATGCATTACCATGCCTTTTCAAGGAACTGAAACGGTTTGCAAGTTTGCATCGAGAACGCAAAATGCAAACCGTTTCCTGTCGTTTGCTGTCGGATTTCCAGACCTAACCGATAGAACCGTTTCATTTTTTGCATCATGAACGGGGCCTAATGTATACACAGTATGAGAAATATCCTTGTATGAACATTTCTTATCCTGGTGTTCGAGATAATCTGATTGATAACAAAAGTTCAATGTGGCCGCCTCAGGGTTGGGGGAGCCGGTGGAATAAGGGGAATCGTTGCCAACAAAAAATGTAAACAATACGGTAACAGCCAGGACCAGGCTAACTTAGAACCGACCACATCTATGAGTCAAAGTCTAATTGATGTATTACTCCCCAAAGAGACCCGAGACGCGTGCTTTGAGCGGTGAGAAATTTCATTTTAGCCAGCCGAACTGATCTCAAAAGTTAGAATGGTCAAAGCTTGTTTGTAACTGAAGAAATTAGCCGGTAAAGTTTGGCAGCCGCGCGCCAGGTCGGAGGCACACAATCCTGGGTTCTGAGTGGTGCGGTTGTACATTAACAGCGAAAAAGTGCCTCTTGTGGGGATTGACTAACTGTAGTTTGTAATTGCTATAAACAAATATAGGGTAGATGTACTCAACATAGAATGAAAAATATGCTAATATTCGCAGTAGCTTCATTATGAACGCGCCCATGTTAAACACGTATTATAGCATAGAAGTCTATGGGAAGAAAAAAACTCATCCATCAGACCTTATATAAAAGAGCAAACGTCCATCCTGGTGTGAGTGGATCAAATAAATCTGTGAAGACATGCAGTTTGTACTATACGTACGTACAAACCTAGGAAGGCACATCAGTTCTACTTGAGGGAACTTGATGTTATGTTGATACGTTTCATTGGTAATAATAACATAGTTGCAACTGGGTGTACTTTTTTTTTCTGGGTGACCTACATGTAGTTTATGCAACGTGCAATTTGACAATAAGTCCTTTGTGTCTGAGCGGCAAATTGTCATACGAATCACATACCAACTGCCCTAATTTGATCAAAATATATATATAAATCTACTAAAGCCTTTGTCCATCTTTGCATAATAATCTATTCATAACCCCAGATCTTTAATTCAGCCAGGAATCTAAAACACTTCCTATTGTAGGATTTTGGCACCAAAACACAACATGTTCCCTACTACCTCCATTTATAATGACTTCTAAAACATATTTTTTCAACATATCACTTGTTAATATACGACCAAGAGATCACCAGTACAATATGTGTTGAACTATTCTTCGGACCGAAGCCGGTGTGTTACAACGGGTGGTTGTACCGGCTGTGCGGTTACAGGTACACCCGATGTACGTACGTACCTCCCGTCTGGTGTTATGAAATCCTGGGTTGTCCATGGCGAACAGCAAGATTTTTCTGCAACTCTTTGTTGAGCCTTCGGACTGTTGGTGACGCTATTCAAAACGGTATACTATCAGCTGCAGTTTGATATGGCAGTGGTTGGAATCCAGAATTTGTTGAACCAATGCGAGACAATCTTGGAGAACGTGTGACTGCAGACGTGCTTGAGCAACTTGTGAGGTAGTAAGATGACAAGACAACTGCGCCCAAGGCTATCACATAGTGCAGAAACTGCTGGCCCTCTTCTTGGAAGACCGTCGTTTGGGTTAGAAACAGGTTGTACAGTACAATAACATGCGACCTCGGGCCCAGTACATACTGGTTTCCGGGTCGTTGTATATGCAGAACTGTGGTGAAAAATCACTATAAAATGACGAAAATGCCTCAAAATGAGATTTACAACGAAGTATTTTCCTTTATGATGATGAATCATATGTTACATGTGATATAAATAACCTTGAAAGACTTCAAAAGTAATTATAAAAGAAATGACCCAAATGAACGGACACGAACCATACGTACACCGGATTTGACTCGACGATTATGTGCTTGTACCATGCATAGTAATGATCGATGTATGTCTGTATGTTTATTGAACAATTTTCAAATTTCTCAAATGGAAAAGTATGATATTTCATACGAATTTTGGTGACGCGGAGTATTTTCACTGTCGGCGGATGGCTTGCCAAACTATTGATCTATCCTATTTGTGAAAGATAAGAAAAAAACATGGTTCATGGGTCCGACTGCGTGCAAGTTTGGTGTTCTATCTGCGGTAGCCTACCAGCGATGATTACATTGCTTCTAATGCAAACTCAAAAGCAAACATTTTCTTTATCATCCACCATGTTTCTTTTTCAACGTTATACGATAATCTGTTTCCCGGCCCACATCTGTAGGTTTATGAATCGATAAACCAGTTATTTATTTAGTGTTTTCAAGTATAGAATTCTGACCTTCTTCCCATCAAATAAATCAAAAGACATTTCTAAGTTAGTCTGAAAACGGATAACGTTACAACTTAGGTTTTATGGTACTGTTCTAACTGAATCAAAAATCGCTGTATGATAAGAAATGTATCCAAAATAGTTTTTCGGAAATAAAAGGACGTTTACTTTTGATACTTGGTGCAAAATAGAAGGCATAATCTGGATGCTACCTATCGCGGCCTTAAAGTTACACAGAGCTAACTAACCACAAGAAGTGGACCAAGTGCAAGGACGGTCAAGACTGTAGTGTAAAACTGTGGTTGGTATTTTGGCACCTGTTTCATCACTTTGCAGTTTTTTTTCTATGATCTTCTATTTGCTTTTGGACAGACGATGACAATGTGGCGCTACACTCAAGTTTTGTAATTTATATCAACAGTGCCACATACACGGTACAGACAGTGAGAAACCTTTCCCAAGGGCACAACGTCGGGGGTACGACCGCCGGGGGAACATCCTCATAGTCAGCGGCTAAGATGTGCAAAGGTAAGGTGAGACAGGTCGTAATATAACCCAATGGATCTATTTTGTGTCCAAAATGCAACCGCTTCAGGAAAAAAAAATTCAAAAGATATCGCATGTCCCAAAAATTGAGCGGTCCCTCTCAATTTAAATATACCGCGCGCGCGCGCGACTTCCGGGTACCCGTCATGCCAAATTCTTAGTGACCTCTGACCTCTGCTGGAACAGCTGGGGAAAGTTTTTCGGAATGCGTTTTCACGCTGTCTTCTCGAGACAACAACAGCAAGTCCAAAGATATATAAGCGTACTAGTAACCCTGTCTGTATTTGCCGCTACCTACCGGATATACAGATACAGCGCAAATGCTTTCTTGGACATGTTAACTTAAAGCGACTCGATGGCCGATCTCACATCAGCACTCGAGTTGCAGCTGTCGGAGATCGAACTACTGACCAGTATGTTCCCCGGACAGGGAGAGCTGGTCCTAGATGACCCCGCCTCCCTAGCGGATGTCCGGCAGTACGTGGACGGACAGACGGATGCACCGCCGGCAGCACGACTGGAGTTCACGGTCAACCTTAAGGAACCGCAACAGGTAACGTAGAGTACAAGGTCCACTGGGTTGGACAAAGGCAGCGCTTGCTTCTATTAAAAGTAAGTTTTAAAGCACATGTGACCATGTACCGCCAGACTGAAGCGGTTAGAGAGACAACAAGTGAACAACAACAACAACAACAACAACAACAACAGCAGTATTATATTCATGATTTTATTATATAAAATCATAATCTATATTAATTTGATTGCTGTGGATAACATCCTCTTGGCACTCCAAAACCAAGGAGCTTTTATCAAAGTTGATAAAAGCTCCTTGGCAAAACTGATGAGAGCATGTAAAAACAAATAAAACTTGAGCACAGCCTTGGTCAGGAACTGGCTTTGCAAAAAATGACTGAACAGTCATTTTCTTCTTTCACCCTCTGCTTCTTTGACTTTGGAAGACTTGGCTCATTGGTGTCCATGTTTCGATATCCTCTTTTTAAAAAAAAATTTTGAGCATATATTTGTGCAAATCATGAGGTTTCTTCATACGATATAATAACCAAGGAGGTTAAATATAGACAACGCAGCCTTTTTTGACATGGACGAAAATTGATGTCATCCATATAATCAAGATAATTTGGAATTACTCAAGCTAAACAATAAGTAATGAGCATGCTAGCTTTTGGGTTCAATTGGAAAAGTGAGGTTTTTCATAGTATCATGATAGTATGTGGAGTAAAGGCAACAAGCAAGATATGGCAGACAGAACCACCTTGGTCATGGTAATACAAATTCTAAAGTTACAGAAAAAACAAATATTGAACAGCAAAAGCTCTTTATTCATTACAAAAGTTGTACATTGAAAACAAACCTTTTTCTTTAAAAATGAATTATGATTTTCTATTTATTTTGCAGATTGTTCATAACTGTGCATCATAAGAAGAAAGACTTGCACGAAGCTTTTCAACCTGCTTGCACTAAGTTTTTCTTTTTCAATGTTTCAGGTCTCCATCCAGTGCTCCTTTCCTCATGAGTATCCTGAAGCACTGCCTGACATCAGTGTCTGGACTTCCTCTATGACTCGTCAGAGCCAGTCTCAACTCAACCTGGAGCTGTCACAGTACCTACAGTCCCTTCCCCGCGGAGAGCTCTGCGTAAACTCAGCCCTGGAGTGGGTACAGGATAACGCATCCAGGTTTCTCGAATCAGCTAGCCCCTCGAAAGGGACGAGTCCAGCCAACGTTGCGTCTCGGACATTTGCCCGATACTGGATCTACAGCCACCACATACAGAGCAAGTTCAAAAGGAGGGACCTGAACGAATGGGCAGGTAAACTGGGAGTAACTGGATTCTACCTCCCCGGCAAACCTGGAATCATCTGTGTGGAGGGAGGGAGGGAACGATGCGAAGAGTACTGGAAATGGGTTCGGGAACTGAATTGGAAGAAGATTTCCTTGCGCCACCACGAAGAAACGGAGGTGGCGGAGGGACAGACCGTAGACAGCCTTCGAAAGTTCCAGGGATTTGGGGAGAAAGTTTTTGGTGCCCATAACTTTCATGGTAGAAACTTCCACATGGACCTAGGGGAATTCTATCAGTTCTTGAAGGAACACCAATGTGAGACCATCTATGCCATTCTTTTTGGTGTTGAAGGCAAGAGTACAGACAGTTGATGGAATTACATTAGACCTTAGAATAACCTACAAAAATACTTACATACCAGCGTTGGCCAGTGTGCAGAAAAAGGAATAATTTAGTGCCATTATAGATGTCTTTGAATCATTGATCTCCAAACAGATAAGGACAGTATAAAAAAAAGACAAAATTGTTTCGTCGCTCAGGCTCCCTTTTACACAAACAGGTTGGAATGAGGAGCTTTAGAAATGTGCTGATTTTGCCTTTGTATATCTGCTTGGAGAGTAGATTATCCTCATGAATTCGGGTGAGTTTCCTGGGCTAATAAGGACTCCACACCAGTGCCATACCATGGAAATGATGACATGACTTAAAATTTTGACAGCTACATACGTGTACATGTTTTTTTTGGTGACATGAATACGTGTTCCTGTGTCAAAGTGTCTAAATTTTGATACTAGTAGTGAATCTGAAGAATGATTTTGTACAGCCTTTTCTAGACTTATCATAATTAAGAGAACAAAGCCTGTGTCAACATCATTAGATGATAAGGTTATAGACCTCTGAGAATGATGTAATCATAATTCACAAAAGTGATAAAAGACGGGAAATACATGTATCATCATAATTAGAGATCGGCGACCTCATACCTCCATGAAATATTTAGCGCTTTTGCAAATTTTGTGCAAATGACTAAACATTTACATGATTTATGTATGGTGATGTTCATCATTGACTAACAGTACATGTCACAAGTATAAAATTACCATCATAAATATTTAACGTTAAGTGGTTTTGAATTTTTTGCATATATTATACTAATTATTTCCTCATTTGCATAAATTTGTATCTGGTACCTGCCCATGTTCCACCTATCATAATTTACATGTCTTACATTGATTGAAGTCCATTTATTGAAAACAATCAAATTATGCAATTTCCTCACTGATTATGCATATAAGTCCTCATTTGCTTAACATGTATATTTTTATGAACATCTTTGCCTAAGCTATCTGCATGCCTTAAGTGATGGAAATCCCTTGTTCCTTTCTGCATTTGTTCTCTTTGGAATGTCTTGCACTTATCCTCTTTGGAATGACAAAAATGCCTGTGCAGTTTCCAAATTAAATGTTAGGGGGGCTCAAACTTGCCCGATTTTGTTATGACCCTGAAAGCTATCTGACACCCAAATGTCAAACCGTATCATGTCCAGGACTAGAGATATATTGAAAAAACTGTATAAAGAGACTCTTTTTACGCAACCATTGCTTTATTCTCACCGACGTTTTGGTGTCTGTCAGTTGTAGACTAAATGTCGCAGCTCATACATGGTATCTGATATATAGTCTGTCTTTACAGTATCTTGCAGTTTGTCCTTTGGATGTACCAGTAGGTTTCTCAGTGTGGTTTTCAGCTTGACTGCTGTAGTGATGTTGTGTTTCCTGAATATTCTCTCAAGAGGTTCAGTGATGACTTTGATGTATGGTAGGTCACCATAGCCTCCATAGCAGGCTCTCTGGGGCCTTTTTTGGGCTCATAATACACTTTTGCTGGCCATTTCTATTTTTACTCGATCGCTGATTGCTGGCC
>NC_049979.1:25444109-25506335 GCF_000003815.2 Branchiostoma floridae
ATGAACCCCAAAAAGGCCCCAGAGAGCCTGCTATGGAGGCTAAGGTCACCCTTCCTTTCGATATTTCCTCTTGTTTCTTGTTGTCTTTCCTCTGCTTGGTTCTGTTGCTCGACTTTGCCTGAATGTCCATTCAGGGTAAAAGTGACACTAGACTGATATCACTTACCAAGTTGGCAACTACACGCATAACTTTAACTTCCATAATGGTACAACTATCCAACTATAGCTTCACTTCAATAGTTATATGTCATCCATAAAATTTCCTTGCTGTGGCCTTTAAGTTGGAATTCTGACTTTCGTAACAGCTTGCAGCACCTTTTGAAGGTTTCAAAAACTGTGTAGTTCAATGGCCGGAGAAAAAAAATGTGTATGACCCATTCTTACATAAACTGCATGTAACAAATATGAAATTCCATCATCTAATAAAGAGTATAGCCTTTCTTATCAATTATTAATTCTTATTAATTACTCATTATGCAATAAGGTTCTAGTTAGCAGCATGATTTTTATAAATTCACTACTTCCCAAACTACACATTTTGCAAATGCTATGAATAATAATAACTGTAATAATTATAATATGAACTGTAATTACTAAAATCGATTCTGTTAATTAAGTCTTAATACCTTTACGTCATATGTTGTGATTTATCACTTAGATATTATACGATTCTGCATAGATTCTGCAAATTATGTCCTGATTTGCATAATTCATAATTTGATGGGTATGAAATTCCTTCAGCACCAATAAAGTAACGTTTTGGTCTATAAACTATTTAAGAGATTTATGAAGTCTGTGTTTCAAACATCTTCAAATTGTGTGCAATTTTTACATTGAATGGTTAACACGTTTTATATTTATTACAATTTATATGGCATATAACTTTCTGTCAGTCGATATGCAAATGAGCATCCCGTGACGTCACGTGCAGTGCAGGGAGAACCAATATGGCGGACTCCGGGTGAGAGGTTAGTGGCTCCTATGTAACTTTGCGCCTATTTTTCTCTCAGTTTGGCCACAATGTAACCTCTCGTGTATGCATGGATAGCTGTGCATTTTAGGAATCTGTGAACATATATGAGGCATTATTAGTAACTTACGTAAAAGGTACTTAGACGCTGCTATCTCTGCTCTGCAAAAACGCATCGTGCTAGGGTGGGGAGGGGGGCGTTTCCCACTATTGATTGTGAAGGTCTTGCCTGGCGGGCATATATCCTACAATGTCATGAGCCAGGCTTAGAATTCAATAACCACGTACACGTAAGCTGGCGCTGTCTTTCTAGCTTTACATGTAAATTATGATTTGGTATGGACGATCTTCAATATCCCCCCTTACACAAATTATCAGTTTTGAGAAATTGAAGCAGATTTTGGGTTTGATTCCCCAAAACACGGATATGGGCCTCTAAATTATTCAAAGGAATCAGGATGTTTGGGGAAACAGAAGATTTTATTACATACTTCCCCAAAGTATTGAGTAAGAGTATTGATGTAAGAGTATTTCTTTTGTTTTGTCACGAAATCCCTTTTTTTCGTGGTGTCTGCCAATTATATTACAAGATGTCAGCAGCATGACATTTGTGGCATATTATCGGGGCATTTGGCCCAGAATCCAAAGATTTGAATCCTCCGACATACTCCAATGTTGTACCCTTGGTATATGCACCTTACAACAATTTCGTCACTTCACTTGCATGAAACTGATTACTAGTAAATACTAGTACCTATCTTTGGTTACAAATGACCTCAACCTCGATGTGACAGGCATCATAGTCTGCATTGTCTGAGCAGGGTGAATATAATTAGGAGGCTGGCATGAGACAGCACTTCAGTTTTTATTACTTTGTCCTGCCATGGACACAGATTAAAGTATGCACCCCGCTTTTCCACTAAAAATCATCCAGGGAAAAGAAAAAAATGGTACTATAAGATATGTGTAGTCACTTAGTTACATTGTGCATGCAAACTTTGCGTGTTGCTACGATAAACTTAAGTTTCCTGTCTAAAATTCTTTTTACAATAATGATGAATCAATGATTTTTTAATATTGAAAAGGAAAGGGACCGGCATCATTTAGACTTACAACTTGTGAAGCAAGAAATTTGTTAGAAGTAAGTAACACCGAGTGTAAAACAAGCGGCGGATTTACATCTTTTAATGTAGAACTAGAAGCCAGTTGAATGCACATCAGTTAGGCATTGGATAACTTTGTGACTATTGTATGGAATTGAGTGACTTTGCTTATCTGCACGACGAAAAGAAAAAGAAAATTGACAAATTGACTGAAAATGCTTGTTAAAATCGGTATACGCGGTACAATACTACAGCCTGTGTAAAGGTGCAGCAGAGAGATGCCCAGATAGTTCTTGCAGTCACTTCTCTCTCCCTTGTTCTTATGTAGAGAGGGTGACAATCTAAGAATCTGTCATTTCGGTGGGACCGCACCTTCCTTCTAGCACTGACAGAGAAGTTCTTGTAGCGGGAACAGTAGGACGTCAATCTTGCAGTGTTTGAGTAGGTCAGGTAGGATTCCATCACTGCATGGTACCTTTTCTGTGCATTGTGGTCAAGCTGTCCATGACTTTGTTGAGCTGTCCAAGGTTGGCTGTATCTCAAGTTCATCCATGGCTGGCAGACATATGATGGCATCGAGGGAGCTGTTTTGCCTTGATTAGATCGGAGTCTCCATATCTGTTTGTGGTTGTCCTTGATTACGCACTGAGGATGGCTATAGTGGGTAGGGAGGAAGAACTTGGTCTGCAAGTGGAGAGGAGGAGATGTAGAAGGATTGGCCCAAAGGTAGTGACTGACTTGGATTTCGCTTACGATATAGCGCTGCTATCAGCGGCAATCCAACAAGCTCAGGAGCTAGACCGGATGGACTCGACTTAAACAAGTAAGGAAGATCGGAGTAGTGTTCCACCAATCTCTAGCTCGCTTGTTGTCAGTGGTTTCTTCCCCAGTGATGTCTTTCTCTGATTTGGTCCAAGTGCCCTCATAATGATGTCTTTCATTTCTGTGTTTCATGCATCTAATGGATGTCTTTGCTGAGCTTGGTCTATCATTTGTTGGCACATTGCCGATCCGTCTGTTTGAGTTTATTCCTTGCAGCTCTGATGACATGGATCCCGCTGGCTAGGTGTTATAACTTATACTCTACAAGGGCAGTACGTTTGGCCTCTATCATGGGAGCCATCTCAGTTGACTTGACATCAAACCAGTCTTGTGACTTTGTAGTCTTTGTTCCAAAGGTAGCCATGCCTGTATGATGGGCTGTGTCTTGCAGCTCAGTCAATTTCTTTATTGCAAAGTGCAAACACTAGAAGTGGAGACTGGAAGGCTGCAGACTTCATTCTGGAAGGTGACAGTAAACTGCTATTCTGCAGATACAGTATCAATGCGCGGCTTTCCCAACTGTCTTGTGGTTGTTTACTGCATTTCCATTTGGAACTGGGAATGTTCCTGATGGTAGCTGTGATATTCTCATAGAACTCTAGTCTCTTCCTTTGTTTCTGGTGTAGCAGCAAGCGTTGGGGCGTATATGCAGCTGTCTATGACCCATGGTATGATGTTGAAGCAGTAATATCCAAGCAGATCCTACAGTAGCATAAGATAGTATCAAAAGCTGTTAGAGGAGTGAAGTTGGCCTAAGAGTGTGCATTGGCTCCCTTTGGCCAGCTGTACTTCTTAGTCAGCTTTGATACTATCTTATGTCACTCACGGGGGACAATCTACGTCATAGGTTGCAAAGACGTTTTCGACCGTCCGGAGGGACAATTTCGATGGTCGCGGAGATTGATTCGACGGTTGCAAAGGCAAATTCGACAGTTACACAGAAAAATTCGACGGTTACACAGACAAATTCGACGGTTACACAGAAAAATTCGACGGTTACACAGAAAAATTCGACGGTTACACGAAAAAATTCGACGGTTACACAGACAAATTCGGTTTGCGGGGACAAATTCGACGGTCGGGGAGAAAACTCCGGTACTGAAGGGCCGTCCAGTGAGCGTTTTGCGAGGTAGGTCGTCCACAATTTCTTCTTCTAACGTCATCTAAGGGAGGTTTTGTGTAACCTAGCCTAGCCTATCAGGTGGCAGAGTATCTCTGGATCATCGGAAGCCAAAAGTTATCATCTTTTCATGAAATTGAGTCGAGATAGAGGGAGCGCCGTTGTGAATGACGACTTCCAATAGCAAAGTTACCGATGTCAACAGTTGACAAATACCGTATTTTGAGCGATTAAAATTAATATCGTCGACGAAATCCATATCGTCTAGCCACCGGGAGGTTCTTATCCACGAAATGAGACCATGGAAGTATTGTTACTACCCACATAGGGCGAAAATCAGAAGAGATAAGTTTTAGCGCTACCCCCCTCCCCCATTTGTCGACACGTACCACGTGTGGGAGATTTATATTTTTTATATACTCAGGCGACAGTGTGATATTCGTACTATGAGTGCATCTGCCCTGTCACCATTGCTATGGCTTTCTTGAAGGACTGACCGAATAGTCCATGCTTTAAAACTTCAAGGTGGATTGTTGTATCACTTGACCGCCCGGCCCCCCCTCCCACATTTTCCCTCCAGATGATGTTACAAAGTTTAGTAGCAAGACCACACATGGTTAGCATCTTTGTAATATTGGCTGATCTTTGTAATGCTGTGTACTATTCCTTGTATAACGTTAATGGTTTTATGTAAATCAGGTAATAAGGTATGATGTTTATAGGTTATGTTTTCAATGTTTACTTTTTGGTGTATTTCCAGACAAAGACTGACTTTTTTTTTAAATTCACATTTCAGCCATGGAGTTTGACGGCTAGAACAGGCTCGTGCCCGTACAAGCTGAAGATGGAGAGCAGCAGCCTGTTCCAGCCGTCAACTCAAGTACCAAAGATGGTCAGGAGTCATCTTCCTCACCATCTCAGTCCTCTGCTGTTGAGCAAGAAGGAGCTGACGCTACCACGCAAGGACTTTGTGTATGGCCGAGACTTTCATGACCATCTGGCCAGTCACAACAAGGAGAAGAAGCATGTGTGCACTGTCTGTGGCAACAGGTACGCAAGAAGGTCCAGTCTCCTACAGCACAGGAGACTGCATGACCCAGATGGACCCAAATGCCACACATGTGAGAACTTCTTCCCAACAGACGCCAGACTGAAAGAACACCAGGTTGTCCACTCTGGAGAAACTCAGCATGTGTGTGATGTATGCCAGAAGAAGTTCAAGTACAAAAGGGGCTTGATCACTCACATGAGACACTTGCATCCACAAGGGGATGAAAGACCAGCAAAGCAAAGAGCTGAAAGCTCATACACCTATCCACACTTAGAACAGTCTAGTTTTACTTTTAGCTCATAAGTTGTTTGTTTTCATGTTGTTCTAACATTTCAACAGCTACTCACATGGGGAGCTATGAGAATGTTGACTTTGCATTTATCTTGTAATATTACCTATAATGACTTTATTCAATTTGGTGTATATAACTGGTAGGGATATTCATGTTGAAGAGTTTATCACTTTTTGGCAGCTCCACATGGAAAGATTTCAAAACGTATACAACACTATGTGACATGTTAAATCCAAGATTAAACCTACTACCAATGATGGAAAATTCAGGTCATTGAATAGCATGGAGAATCCAATATTCATACAGTTGAACACTGACTTTATTCTGGAACATTATCAAACATATAACTTCATGCCCACTAAAAGAAAAATGGAAAAAGGCTTTCACTGTTAGTACAGTATCATTCTGCAGTTTAAATTATCCAAACATTCATATCACATATTACCATTGGCATCATGCTATGATATAAATACATGTGACTGCATTACAATTATGCAAAATAGTGGGCATTTCTTGTTGCTTTAGTATATAGGGTTGTTAGACATGTAACTTCTGTTGTAAGGTTTACCATTTGTATTTACATTGCGACAAATAGGGAAACAGACCCTATAGATGTCCACTGTACATGTACAGGATACCACTAAATCTTCAAATGCAGTGGATTTGTAATCAACCGTACTCCGAATAACAGTACTGGTGGAGTTTAACCAAACCTACTCAGGAAAACAGAAAAAGGCTTTCAATGTCAGTACACTATGATTTCTGCAGTTTAAATTATCCTCACATTCATATCACATACTAATCGATGCTATGAGAAATACTGCCTTACCATTACAATGCTGTAAAAGAGGGGGCACTGTCATTTGTTGCTGTTTTCAAAGTATATATTAGGGTTGTTGGACATGTAACTTGTGTTTGAGCTGGTATTTCTTGTTCTCCAAAGCAACAGTTTTTAATGTTTTTACATATATAAGGTTTACCATTTGTATTTACAATGTGACAATTATAAGGAAACAGACCTAAAGTTGTCACTGCACATGACATTGTAGAGTATACCACTAAATCTTCAAATGCAGTGGATTTGTATTTTGCAATCAACCCTACTCAGGAAAACAATTGAGTTTAACAAAACCTACTCAGGAAAACACAGAATTTGTAACGAAACAGAATAAATTTTGTGATCAATAACATTGTTTTGTATTGTTCTATTAAATTCCTGAGGGAATGTCAGATGATCAGCACAAGGAAAGGTAGTAAGACTGGTCTATTCCTTAGTTGGTAATGAGTGTACATGTAATTGGTATCTAAACACAGAATCCTTCCTAATAACATAGCCTTGTAACCAAATAAAATGCAAATCATTTACGATAACGAAGGGGCTTAAGAAATATGTCCTTTTGATTTCGTTATTAGAATGATGATACATTTCTAAGTTACTTACATCACATAAAATTTCAGATATTCATTCCATTCTACAAAGATTTGAGATATAAGCTCTGAAGTTCCACAGCAAATGAAACTATTCAAACATTCCAGTTATACTGCACATTGCTAAGTGATAACACTCAGAGTAAAACACCATAGGAAAAGAAAAAATAAACAGTAGTATGGATATCAGGTCCTAAATTTCGATTCCAGCTCTTGTTGATGGTAGCATCTTGCTGTCATCAATACGATGATGCTGTCAAACTCCATGTGTTCCTTTTGCAGCAAATGCCTGAAATGGACTTGCACTGTTTTCCTCAAAGGTGGTGTATTCTTCTTCATCTGTTTGCCATTCATCTACAAAGTACTTTGAGGTTTGCTGTATGTTTTCCTACTACCCTCTTCATAAGGACGGTTCTTACCCCATTTTAATATCCTTCTCGGAGCAGATGACACAGATCTGCATCTCTTTTCTCCCTGGCAAAGAGGACTCCTTGCCTAGATCTTGAAACATGGCATCTTCTTCATCTGTATGCCATTCAGCCCCATCAGATGCAGGGGCACCTTGAACTTTGGCCTTTAGCTTTGTTTTCACTTTGCCTCTACCACCCTTGCGGGGATAGAGAGTTAATCTGAGCCGACGAGGCATTTCTGAAAAAAAAAGGAAATTTGACAAATCAGATGCTGTTGTTATCTGGAGGGAAAATGTGGGAGGGGGGCGGTACAGTGATACAAAGTTTGTATCCTGAGAAAGTTTTAAAGCATGGACTATTCGGTCAGTCCTTCAAGAAAGCCATAGCAATGGTGACAGGGCAGATGCACTCATAGTACGAATATCACACTGTCGCCTGAGTATATAAAAAATATAAATCTCCCACACGTGGTACGTGTCGACAAATGGGGGAGGGGGGTAGCGCTAAAACTTATCTCTTCTGATTTTCGCCCTATGTGGGTAGTAACAATACTTCCATGGTCTCATTTCGTGGATAAGAACCTCCCGGTGGCTAGACGATATGGATTTCGTCGACGATATTAATTTTAATCGCTCAAAATACGGTATTTGTCAACTGTTGACATCGGTAACTTTGCTATTGGAAGTCGTCATTCACAACGGCGCTCCCTCTATCTCGACTCAATTTCATGAAAAGATGATAACTTTTGGCTTCCGATGATCCAGAGATACTCTGCCACCTGATAGGCTAGGCTAGGTTACACAAAACCTCCCTTAGATGACGTTAGAAGAAGAAATTGTGGACGACCTACCTCGCAAAACGCTCACTGGACGGCCCTTCAGTACCGGAGTTTTCTCCCCGACCGTCGAATTTGTCTCCGCAAACCGAATTTGTCTGTGTAACCGTCGAATTTTTTCGTGTAACCGTCGAATTTTTCTGTGTAACCGTCGAATTTTTCTGTGTAACCGTCGAATTTGTCTGTGTAACCGTCGAATTTTTCTGTGTAACTGTCGAATTTGCCTTTGCAACCGTCGAATCAATCTCCGCGACCATCGAAATTGTCCCTCCGGACGGTCGAAAACGTCTTTGCAACCTATGACGTAGATTGTCCCCCGTGTCACTGGTAAATCTGCCTGGAGTTTAATTCAAAAGAGCTTAGGAAGAGGATATTTTGCACAGAACTTTTAAAACAACCTGTTTCTATCATGAATTATACTAGTTATGTATTCCTCTACTCAAGTTTGGAGATGTTTGTATATTTTTTTACATATGTGTTTTTCAGATAAACGTCTGCCTAAAAAACGAGGTAATTCATTTATTGTGATAAAAAGACCGACAAGTTGAAGGTCAGGATGTGGCACGAGGCCAGGCGGCAGGAAAAGAAGCTACGGGGGATGATGGTGGATTACAGGAAGCGCGCAGAACGGAGGAGGGAGTACTACGAAAAGATCGTAAGTTCAGGATTTTATCTGGTGATGTTTTGTAATGCTTTTCAACAGTGTAAAGATAAATTGGTGCTGAAGAAAGTGTAGTTCATGATGATTTTGATAGGTGTCACTTCAGGTTGTTGTTATGTCTGATTAGAATGTTGGTTGTACATGGCTCAAAATACCATCTTTAGTGCAGGTAAAATTGGAGGTATTTTTGGTGTCTACCTGTACCTAACCTGCACTGGTCCAAGTATTTGGTTTTATACATGATTATCCTATGATGTAGGTGTATGTGGAATGTTATTAGCTGCATTGACTGTTACCACCTATAAAGTATAAAAGAAAAAATAGCAATGATTACTAAACAAAAACAATTTTTAGTACGATCCATACTTCCTAAATTCTGAGTGGTGTAGGTAAATTTTGTCTGGTGCAGGTAAAAAATGTAGGTATGCAGAAAAAAGTATTTCGAGGCCTGTTGTAGTATGTATGTACGGCCGGTGAGGCTATGGGACTGGTGATGAGGTGAGTGAGGTGAGGTGAGTATGTATAAATCTGAGTGTATAGGGCGAGTCTAATAGTCTTCTGTGCAAGTAGTATGACAACAGGCTACATGTATCGGGTATGCATGTACAGAATTGCAATGACAGTGTTTTCAAATATTGATATCATTCATACTTTTTTTTCTGACTTAGAAAATGGACCCGACCCAGTTCCTACGTGTGTATGGTCAGCACCACAAGATCAACCTAGATCCAGCCGTTTCATTCGCAGCAGAGGGACCGGGAACCATGTAGGTCTTTTACTGGAAATCTTGAAATGTTTGCGGTAGTTTCATTTTTTGCAGTTTTCGCTGCAACCACTTACCGTAAAATCATGACACAGTGTTTTGTATTTCATCTTTACCTCAAAATTGTTTTAACTTGAAACGTTTTAAGTCCTTGCAAATATATATGAATTTATGATATAATGTTTTCGTGTACAACATTTCTTATATTCTGTGCGGTTTTGTAACTTGCAGTAGATAAGTCACAAAAATTGGTAGACATTGTATAAAAGTCCTTGGTTTATGCAAAATTTGGAATGTATCTAGTTCAAGATGTGTTCAATATTGGTGCGCACTTTATTTGAGTTTTTCCGTTTTCCGTTTCAGTCCCACAGCTTGTCTGAGAATAGCCTTGATTTGTGGGGTGCATATTTTAATTTTGTTGCATAATCAAGAAAATATGGCAATGTATCTATGTATGTATGTGGAACATTATGGTTCCTTCAAATCTTTGTGTGGAAAAGCAAATTGTGCAATTAGAATGTTTGAACAGGGCGCGAAATTCATTTTTTGGACTAGGTGCACCGGTGCACCCAGCTTAAAAAATTGGGTGCACCAAAACATTTTTGGGCACACCACTTAAATTTAAGTAATAACCTAATAATAAAACTTAGTTAAAAGCTATCAAATTCTTAAACAAGTACTATGACAGACATTTTTATTATCTTTCTAACGCTTAGATGTCAAGAACATGATCTAAAAAATCAGATGTATACTTGGTATAGTATACTTTGATATCTTTACATACGTAAACATAAGAAAATATTTGGGTGCACCCACAGAAAATAATTGGGTGCACAGCTCCAATTTTGGGTGCACCTGGATGCACATGCACCCAGTATTTCGAGCCCTGTTGAAGGTATGTAGGAAAAAGTATTATGAACTCTGTATAATGTCCTGTTTTCCCAGGATGCCTTGGCAGGGTGATAATGAGAACATGGTGGACAGGTTTGATGTCAGGGCTCATCTGGACTTCATACCTGAATATAAAGGAGAAAACTCGGACTGGTAAGTCATCTATTCTACAGGTAAATCAGTGCTCAAAATACCCACTTGCCCACTAGCAAATGCAACCTGATTTTGCTTGGCACAACTTAATTTTAAACCCAGGTTGCATAGTGATCAACCTGGAATATTGCAGTTGGAACACTGCTTTTCTTCCCACTTACGTGCTGCATAAGCTTTTGTATCTTTTTTTTTTGGATAACATAAAACACATAGTTACATGTAACTGATAGAAAAAATAATGGATAAGAAGCTAATTTGAAGAAAGTAACAACTTGTAAGTGGGCAACCTTAAATGATGATAAGGCAACCTGACTTTTGACTAAAGTTGCAGCTTGGGCAACTTAAAAAAGTATTTCGGGTATTTCTGGCACTTACAGTTTTAAGCCTCACCAATCTTATTTCATTATCCTTAGGTGTAGAAAAATAGTGCTTTATTTGTTGTGGTATCAACAGTGAAAACAGTGATGGGAAAGTATGTACTTTGTTGCATACTAAGGGTCAAACCTCATAACAAAACCGTTATTTCTTGCTCGATCGTTCTGAAAATATTGGACCTGAAAAAAAATCAGTGGACCGGAACGCCTTGATGGATTGTATTGATATTCTGTATGTGAGTAGGTCTTGATGAGACCTGAAAACGATTAGATTTTGAGCCCCCTAGTAGCCTGTTATGGTAGTGCAGTGGAACTTCCTGTTTTGATAACTTGAGTTCTGAACATGCTGCGGCTATGAAGTTTGAGTGGTAGACAGCTCTTGATGCAGAGAGTTAGTGGTATAGGTTTGGGCTTGTCTTGTAGATGTGGTCAGTTGTACAGTTTGACCATATAATGATAATAGAATTACATGGTATATCAATTTAACCCAGGCTGGGGACTTTTGAAGTCTTCAACAATTACATATGTTTTGAAAACTGTTTTGCTCTTTCTTGAAGGAAAACTTCAGAGGAATACAAGGAAGAACAGAAAGCTAACTATGAGAGATACAGAACTATGGTGCTTAAGGAGGTACAAGGATGTAAGTATGCCTTTACAGTTTACAGTAAGATCCAGAATACCAAATGAAATGATATCACTATTAATATATATGTATATAGCTCACAATAGGATGGGCAGGTGTTTCAAGACAGAGAAATACATGTTTACATGTACCCTGCCAGTGAACCCTGCAGTTTGACACCTGTTCTCTAGAGGTCCCCATTAACTTGTTTTCATGTGCCACAAACCCAGTAACAGAAGAGCAAGTCCTCCAGCAAATCTATATTGAAGAAACGTATGGAGAGATTCCCAAGTTTGGAACAACAGAAGAAGAGAAAAACAAGTAAGTGTTGTAATTTTTTTATTGTAATTATATTCAAAGGCATTTTATAAAAAGCAATGTAGCGGCTAGACAGCAGTGCATGACTCAGTGAATAATTGGTGTAATGTACTTTGATATTTCGTATGAAAATCAGATTTTGCATAATGAACCAATTTTGTTTAGCTGGTAATGAGAAGGTCAGCTCTGTTTTGGCCTTAAGTTTCTATTTTCATGTGCCACTATCATTGAAATGAGCGTCTTCAATCCTAGTTTTTAAAATGACAAGCTTTTAAAAGGTAGTGCAATACTAAACTTCCTTCCAACACTTAAGTGTACACAGATCAAATGATAGATCCTGAAGAAGGTAACAGTGGTCGTTGAAAAGTGTACTTATACCTGCACCATTCAGAATTTAGGAAGTAAATGATCATGCTAAACACCATTGCCATTATTTCTCTTATACTATAGTATACTTCATAGGTGGTAACAGTCAATGCAGCTAGTTTATATATATATATAAACCCAGTACATAGACCAGTGCAAGTTTGGTGCAGTACAACCTGCACAGCTTTGAATTAACCTGTACTAACCTGCATAGGCAGGTGGTATTTGGAGCCCTGTAAACATTAGAAAGAGAGTTAAGGTTCTTCCATGGACTACTAAGCTGCGACCAGAAGGGTTGTGCTGGTCAACATTAGAGCTTTCTCTGCTTCACTTAAAGAAAGACAACAAAATTCTTTCTGGTTTAGATATGTGTCCTAGTACACATGTGCTAAATATTTTCATTTAATCATTGCTACAATGTCTCACGAAACATTACAGAGACATTCAGTTCATTTGTTATGTACCTGAAATATATGCTGCAATGTCCTTGCAGATTTCATGGCATAGTGACCACCATTACAGACCTGCATAGCTCTGCTCACAGCTCTGGCTCTGTCCTTACCCATGCCTTTCTCCTCTCTCACTTACTGATATTCAGATGGATGTCAAACAGAAGGAAAAGGATGTTGAATTTAGTGGACATTGATAAAAAGTATCATAGTTGATGGTTATAACCCAAAACATGAGTTATACGTCTACATTTTTTGTACCCTGATTTGTTTAAGGACCCTTAGTTTCTTGATTCAAGTTATTCTTCCCAAAAGTTTGGATCATATTTAGCAGTCTTGTGTATACAAAAGGTATTTAACCTGTGAAAACTCTCTCACCTGAAAAGGGTGTAAGTTCTTGCATCCAGATTATATTTTATGGTACCCGGGCATCTGATTTGCAGTGAAGAGGGGATAACAAGATGGCCTGAAGCCGCCTTTTGCTCACTAATTGTGACCTACATGTAGGTGCCTATTAGTATTACCACGGCCAGTTCAGTCTTGGTGACTAGAATTTAAGAACTAAAGTAACATTTTCCTTTATTTTTCCTCTTTTAATAATAAGTTTATTATTTGCAAGTTCTTGCCCGAGGGCTAATTGCAACATGAAGCATACAGAAGATATAGTAAACATACATAAAGTAATTTGGTATAGATAACAATGGTGACAAGTGTAAATAAGTGACTATTCTAACAATGATATTTACTGCTGAGAGCTACAATCTACGCATTTGGGGTTTGATTTCTTTTCTGGAAGCAGTGGAAGACGAAGTACCCCACTTTTTCTATGATGAGTGGGTTATGTGACGTCAACAGCTTTATAGTTTTGTTTTCGTCGGTAAGCGTTTCGAAATTTTTGTGTGTTTTGCAAACCTCTTCAAATAACTCCTTTCTTTCCTGGTCATTGGAGAGGCAGTTAGAGAAAAAATGTATTTCGTCTTCCACCGGTTTTGCAATACAATGATTACAGGTTCTTTCGCCCACAGGTAGCTTTTTGTACCGCCCTCTCTCAATTTCAAGGGGGTGAGCGCTAATTCTAAGTTTGCACATTGCCGATCTGACTTCGAAATTATCTAGTGACGTTAAATAAGTTTCCATTGAGTATCCCTTCTTTAGTTTCTTAAAGAATCTTAACTTACCATTATCTATAGATAGTCTATGAGAAAATGTCTGGATATATATATCTTCCAACCTTTTTCTTAACAATGTACATATATGCTTGTTGCCTAACCGTGAATACGTAGAGTTCCATAGGAAAGAGTAACCAGTATTGTCTAGAATTTCCTTTACGTGTTGTGACCAGCATTTCTTACGGCTGTTACTCGGTATAGATTGCTGACAGAGTAAAGCGTCTACTTGTAAGGGATGTGTTGAGAAGTCCAACTGTTTGAGGCGTAGCCAGTACTTAACTGTACGCATGGATATGTCTAATTTCATGATGTGTTTATAGTTACAACCTTTTTATATAAGAGTACATATTTCAGTCTATTTATAGTCCTCAAATACATTCACATTGTTGCTATAAGACCTTCTTGTTACATAGTTCACCATTGGTTCATAATAGTCATTTGATAATCAATGAAAAACAAAAACACATTCTTCTAATGGTTTAGGTTGTGTGGTGTCATCTAACCATGTGATATAAAGTGGAGTATAAAGCCGATGTGTTACAATAAAGGCAGAGGCATATGAATCAGCTGTTATTTTACTGTCTTTGAAATGACGTTGCATCTTGAGCAAATATTGAACATTGAAATGAGATCGAATAGAAGCATGCTGTAGTCTTATTCTCGAAACTTTCTTCTCAAAACTTTCCCATGTTTTGTCAGCCTCCTTGATCAGTATATACATGTAAGTTATGGTCAGTTAATTGTGATCTACGACACCTCAGAACCGATCAGAAGTTTGTCTCAATGAAACGAGGGTGCAACTGAACTCTGTTGAAGAGAAGGTTCTGTAGAAGTCATCTGGGTAAGGACATTTGGGTGGCAATTTCTACCGTAATTTGCACTGTTGCCACCGTGTCACCTGAAAAATTCTGTGTCTTGTGAAGGTTTTAATAAGTTTGACACTGGTGCCACGAGAGAGCCATTAAAGTTAATGGACACACTGATGAGTTTGCTGTGACTTTGACCTCCAGGCATTGGCTTGATGATGATGCATGTCACCAGGAGAGCAGCATCTTTATCCACAAGCTGTTTGTTTTGATTCCACAAAACCAAGGCCTGGACTTCAGCCGTCTTGTAGACCTGTTTATGTCACTGGATGGAAAAAGAGCCATAATTCTGACACCAAAAGTTCCAAGAGCACATGTCAAGCATTGATAGGGAAGAAAAAGATGTATCCCAATGCTAGCGGTTTGTGATAAGTCCATATCTTCCACTTTGCCTTGCGACTTTGGGGTCAGATCATTAGGTTATATGAATACATGGGCACCACTGGGTCTAGAGGATTCAGATTAGTTCAACTGTAATATTCAAGGTACAGGACTGTTGGTTTTGTTTCACGTTTGGTTTTGTTTCAAATGTGTTTGTAAAAGTTTTCAGTTTTTATTCCTTTCTGAGGTTTGGTAGTACTAATTTATTAATTGTTAAATCTCAAATGGGAAACACTCTAACCACATATAAGAAAGAAAAAAGAAAGAAGACTCAAAGTGGTGTATTGTCAGTGCTCGAAATGCTTTTTCAGATAGGTTGCACTGAGTCAAAAGCCGAAATGCTTTTTTCAAATAGGTTGCACTGAGTCAAAAGCCAAAATGCTTTTTTCAGATAGGTTGCACTGAGTCAAAAGCCAGGCTACCCCTTCAGCATTTCATGTTGTCCCACTTCCAACCTATTGGTCAACTAACTTTCAATGTATTGGTATAATTTTTTTTCACCTTTCCAGCATTGGTAAACGACATGAAAGCAATCCAAGTCTCCTAGTTTTCAGTAGCCTTTATATGGTCATGTAATGTGCAGTGTAATAAGATAATAACATTCAACTTATGACGTAAAATAATGACCAATGCAGTGACTTTTATTGTTTACATTCTACAAAATGATGTCATTCTACAAATTGCTCTTTTGACTGTGTTGTTTATTATTGACTTTGGTAGGCTGGCCAAAGTGAAGGCATCCATTGGCTATACATATGAAGACAGCACCACTGGTGGGGAGGGACAGCCACCTCCAGAGGAGGAGGAGGAGGAGGAGGAAGAAGAGGAGGAGGAGGAGGAAGAGGATAGTGATGGCAGCATCAGTGATACTGACTTAGGTCAGGAAACTGGGGTTTTACTATGAACAGTGATGGCAGCATCAGTGATACTGACTTACAAATGTAGGTCAGGAAACTGGGGTTTTACTATGAACAGTGATGGCAGCATCAGTGATACTGACTTAGGTCAGGAAACTGGAGTTTTACTATGAACAGTGATGGCAGCATCAGTAATACTGACTTAGGTCAGGAAACTGGAGTTTTACTATGAACAGTGATGGCAGCATCAGTAATACTGACTTAGGTCAGGAAACTGGGGTTTTACTATGAACAGTGATGGCAGCATCAGTGATACTGACTTAGGTCAGGAAACTGGGGTTTTACTATGAACAGTGATGGCAGCATCAGTGATACTGACTTAGGTCAGGAAACTGGGGTTTTACTATGAACAGTGATGGCAGCATCAGTGATAGTGACTTAGGTCAGGAAACTGGGGTTTTACTATGATCAGTGATGGCAGCATCAGTGATACTGACTTAGGTCAGGAAACTGGGGTTTTACTATGAACAGTGATGGCAGCATCAGTGATACTGACTTAGGTCAGGAAACTGGGGTTTTACTATGAACAGTGATGGCAGCATCAGTGATACTGACTTAGGTCAGGAAACTGGGGTTTTACTATGAACAGACATTAAAGGAAAGCTAAACTCAAAATTGAAAAGCTGCCTCACTGGACAGATCAGCCGCATGGAAGCACAGTGTGAAGACTATCCGACTGCTGTCTACCCCTATGATAGGGATCCCAGCAGCAGTATAATCAAAAATGGATACGATACGATACGAATATGCCCCAAAGTCAAAGTCTGTCATAGTTTAGAGCTTGTCCAACATTAGAAACTTGTGTGGAGCCCACGGCCACTCCACTGACTTAATATGTTGTAGCTGAGTGGATCTAGACTCAGGTACGTCCACTCAGCCAGGAAAATGACTTCTAGGTTACATCACAAAATCATTATCATCCTATATCATAGTTCATACTAACCTGATGAAGCTATTCATGGCAATATAAATCAGTTTTTACTGTCATTGTTCTCCAGATGTGATAGTGGATCCCAATGAGCTGACCAAAGAGCAGCTGCAAGCGTACAACAAGACGGGCACTCAGTACGGCATCCCGTTTGGGGACTTTGTCAAGTAGGTTCTCTTTGTAGTCCAGTCTTTGTGTTACACCCGAAGTTCCACGCATCATGGCATCCTGAGTCCCGTCCTGCAAACATTGAGGGATGCCATGACAACTGCCGAGAGAGAGAGAGGGTACACTGTCGTTTAGATGCTTCTAGCAGGACTCGAAATACTTTTTTTCTGCATGCTTGCACTGGTGCAGGTAACATTGAAAATTACCTGCACCAGACAAATTTTACCTGCACCACTCTGAATTTAGGAAGTATGGATTATACTAAAATTGTTCAGGAACCATTGCTATTTTTTTCTTGTTACTTTATAGGTGGTAACAGTCAATGCAGCTAATAACAATCCACATACACCTACATTAGAATTTATGTGTTAAACCCAGTACATGGTCCAGTGCAGGTTAGGTGCAGATAGACACCAGAAATACCTGCACAGCTCCAATTTTACTTGCACTAACCTGCATATGCAGGTGGTATTTCGAGCCCTGCTTCTAGTCATTAGTGTGCGTACTACAGCCTAGTTGTTTCCCAAGTTGCTAAAACTTAAATTTGTTTCCCTCGTATTACTGTAGTTACACCAAAACGACGAAATATCACCAGTGGCCTATGGGACTTATGAAAGATGCCGTTACATAGTTACATACTTTTAAGTAAAAGGTATAAGTCAGTTTATAATCGAAAGTGCGCATGTATGTGTGATGTATTATTGGTTGATCTAAATGTCTGTTGGTTAATGTTAAAGTTTTAAGGCCTTAATAAACTTTGACATTTACATGTACCTAGAATGCATCACACTATATATGAGAACACAGATATGCTTGCCCAGAGCTTATACATAGTTGAAAGAAGGAATTATTTGCTTGCTTGATTTGGTTATAGCTTTCTGTCTTCTTCTCAGTATTCTATGCAGTTGAGGCCACCAATGGGCAGTTTCTTTCTGTAGGTTTAAATGGTACTGACTGACACACTGACAATATTGGGGCAATATTGTAGGAATGTTGTAATTGAGCTCTGAAATGGCACCATGATTAAAGAAAAGATGTATTCATTTAGTAGCTTTTCTACACACAAAGAACACTACAAAACAAAGAACAAAGTGCACTTCTAAGCCAATCTAATAAAGAAAGCTAGTACATGTGCAAATGCATGGAATGTAAAATGAGAGATACAATGTATCTCTTCAGAGTGAACAATTTCCAAGTCTACATGTACACAATCTGGGTAGGACGTCAGAAGTCACAGATTTTCTTGGGCTGTTTCCCAGGAACCTGAGAAAAGACAAGGAAGAACAAGACCGCATTCAGCACCAGAAAGAACTGGAGGAAGAAAAGGCTCTCTACTCTGTATGTACTCATTTCTTGTTTTTCTTACATTCTATCAAGCTACATTTATGTCAATATAGATTTGTTTGTCCCAATTCCCAAAGCGCCTTTATTGATGAACTGCGGTGACAATGTGGTGCGATGTGAGGCAGCTCGAAATTTTTTTCCGTCAGCCCAATCCCATTGACGGAAAAAATCCTTCCAAAATTTTTTTCTGTCATTGTGTACAAATTTCCGTCAGTGACTACAATAGTAACCAAACAGATACTCCCATAGCTCCTCCAATAACAGTGCATGCGCCATGCTGCCTCACCAAAAATTGACCAGTGGCGTGCAAGTGATACTCGAGTCGTTCCAAGATTTCATTGGAAAGAAACATGGCAGTGGTAAATCAATATGCGAAGCGACAAAACGGCTTTAATTGGCACATGATATCAGCGAAGATACCAGGAACAATGGGATGGAAGAAATTAAGGCCCTTTAAGCCCCGGTCACAAAGCGCGTACGATTCCTTGCGATGGACTATTCCGCATATCGTACGATGAGCGCAGTACATCGCAAGAAAATCGTAAGCATCGCAAGCCATCGCAACGCATCGGATGGTGTTCAAAATTTTTCCAGTGTCGCACGATTTTTCACTTGTGTCTCTTCTGTATAGCCGTCTGACCGCTTTTGTGCTTCTTTAACCAACAAAATGTGGACATAGCTGTTAAATACCTTCCTATAATATCTTTAACTGTAAAAATAAATTAAAAAAGACCATGACAACAAGAGTATTACAAGCAAAAGTTCAAATCAAGCGTGAGTACTGGTATGGTTATCTCGGCCTGCTTGCCGGCTCTACGTGTCAGGCTCTTTCGAAGGTCGTATCATGATATGCTATCAACAAAAAGATGCCATCATACAAAAATCAAATGATAAGCATTATATCATATATATTTCCGACTCATAGAGCCTGCCTTTATGTTCGAGTTGTCCCCATGGTTATTACGATTATGGTAAACTGACCCAAGACCGACGAGAGCTGAGATTTGATCTAATTATAAACTCACGTGCATGAAGCGATCAAACAATTGCCTGCATCACCTGTGCGGGGCGCGCTGTTCTCTGGTTGCGACTGTGGCAGTTGTGACTGATATATTTCCCCTTTTCGTCAATATCCACAATATCAGGGAAAACTGAAACCATCACAACATGCTAAAAAATCATAAATCTATAACATCATCAGTAGACAAAAATTGCCGTAATGAACTCTGCTATGGGGGCAAATAAAATCTTACGACGATAGCGAAATTTTGAACATGTTCAAAATCCATTTCAGCTCTATTTTTCGCCATACGACGCTCCCCGATTTACTATGATTCACTGCGATTGATGCAGGCACGCTCTTATGACCTCATCGTACGATGCACTACGCGCTTTGTGACCACAACTTTATATACTTAAACCATTGCTTCCGATTCTCCCCCGACTTACGACGCACTGCGCTTATCTTGCGCATCGGAAGGAATCGCAAGGAATCGTACGCGCTTTGTGACCGGGGCTTTCAGGTGCCTTGCTTAAGTGGGCTGTTCATTTTCTGATCAGTCTTAGAAAAGCACACCCAAAAGACACATGAACACATCCCTGACAACAACTGGCCATGAGGTTGTCGCTAGCCTGCATAAAGACATGAAACTGCTATACAGTCAAACCTGTATTAGTGGCCACCTTTGCATAGTGAACGCCTGGCCACTGCGGCCACTTTTTGTTGGTCCCTTGGATTTTTCCCATTGACATAAGCATTAAGAAATAGTCTATAACAGAAACACTGCATATTGCGACTATACAGCGGCCGTATGTCACCCTGCGCCGGGTCCAGAATCGTAGTTTGGGAGGATTTTGAGTCCCAGACCGGTCATTTGAGCAGTAGCGGAAGGTACGCGTGCCTTGAGTGTTGGATCAAGTCTTTGTCGACAAATTTACCAACATTGCACATGACAATATCAATCATTTTCGGTAGATTTGACTTAGATCAGGTCAGTTAATCAGTTGAATTTGAGACGATCGAGGCAGTGTTACTTGGTCAAAAAGTTCAGTGGGTACTGAAGTCACATGTAGCTTATTGCTCGGTCAATCGATCAACATTTTCTCCATAGTGGCCACCTGTCTATAGTGGCCACATTTCTCCAATCTCTTGAGTGGCAGCTATATAGACAGGTTTGACTACATGTATTTGTCTTCTGTTTACATATGGCACGTTACTTAGTCAACTTTCCCAGTGTATTGCCATGCAAATAAAGAATGCCTGCATCCGCCACTGCGCTGGGAGAAGACACCACACAGTTTTTTTTGGCACATAGAAGCCAGGCGGATGTTTGGATATTCTAATGCCATGGTTTATTGGAATTCGGATGTTTCTTTTATATCTTTACCAACAATTTTTGTCCGTCAAGGTTGACGGATTGGTTGTAAAAATTTTCCATCACAAGCAACAAATGTTATGTTTACGGCGTGTGTGTGTATGTGTCTTCATGCTGTATGTGTGAACAGCATAACTTGAGAAGCCTTGGATGGCCATACCTTCCACTGTATTTTGGAGAATCTTAATAAACAAGAGTTCGGAGACCACATATCTGCATGAAATAGTCTGCAGTTCCAGAGCAACCTGCTAGGGGACCCAAACATACACCACGTATTCCTTACATCACAAGCCACCAAAATGTCAAGACCATAGCACATAGGTATAAAGATAAAAAAAAACAGAATTTCTGCTGCAGTACCAAGGTCAAATACCAGGGGGCCCAAAATTGACTTTGACCTTCATGTTCCCAACACTTATCTACATACCAAATATCATCGCAATCCATCCAGAGGTTCTCCAGTTATGCTGACCACAAATGTCCGGAAACACAAACATACACACAGACACACATACACACAGATACACCCAATACTAGATCTTCATTTTTCATGAAGATAGTTCATAAATGGGTTCAGAGTAAAGATGGGTAAACCACCATCTCAATTGTGACAACTCTGACAATCTAGCACATGAAAATTAGCACAGATAATTGGTCAAACTAGTTTTGATAGGTACATGCCCAGGGACCTGAATAATTGTACCTGACCTGAAACATTTTAGGTATACACGTACATGTAGTTACATATCTGTAATATCAATGTATAATGTGTTACAATAGATACAGCTATAGAGATGGAAGAATTTTTGTCCAGAATAGAAATACATGTATGTGTCTTATACAACTTTGTATATATGGAAAGTGGAGAATCTTGAAAGCCAATCCTGTAGCCACTGCTCTAAGCTTGGCCCTCAAGTTACTCAAGGCAAGTCTACACTAAAGCAAATTATACTCTCACAGAGATAGTTAAAGTCAGACAGTTTAACAGTCAAACATAGATTTCACTTATCAAAAAGTACAAAATGTACTTGTACATTTGTAGCTGTTCAGGGACAGAACTGAAACTGTGTTGTGTTACATGCAGTACCAGAATAGAAGAAAAGGGGGCTCTTTTGTCACCTGAGCCCAACTATTAAACCTGGTCATTATCAGGGCCAGTTCTGTTTGTAGCAAAGGCATTCAGTTCAGTTCAGTTCATCCTCATATTCATAAGAGGTGCCACTAATAATATCATATCAGGCATAATCTTTGATATTAGGGGTTTGCTAAACTCATGACCCTGCAAAACCTTTGTCAAGTATTTTCTTCTTTATTCAAAAAACATTATTATACATGACTGTATAGTCTTTCTTCCGAATAGAACTGTACGGTTGCGAATACTCTTCTATTACATGTAGAAGTAAATGTATGGCATTTCTAATGTCATTGTGTTACCAACAGCAAGACAGAATTGTTAAACAAACAATGAAGAAGGCTTTGTCTGAAAAGTACATGCCATGAAATCGAAAAAAGGAGAGCCGATATAGTATTCATTGGTATGAAAAGTGTTGTCATTGTTGTCGTAATTATTAAAACCAAGTTTTTTTTGTAGATATTTCAAAATGAATTGTAGTTTCAGTCTGTTTTATGAATTGACGTGTCTAGGTTCCTTGAAAAATTCATGAAGTTATTGTGAGGGGACAGTGACAGTCAAAACAGTCTGTGTTTTGTCCCTGATGATGCCAGTTTAGATGTACAAACAACCATTAGGCCACACTTATTTAATTCTATGGATGACATCATCTACAGACCAGAAAAATTTATGTGAAGGGCCAAAAATTTAAAGTGGCCCATACATCTGTGCAGATGCGTAGGGGTGGCGCCCATCTCCATTTTCTACTGGCAGCCATCTCCATTTCTACAGCCCTAGGGCCACACATTTGTGCAAGTCACTACAGCAGGGGGATGGTCCGCTGGTAGTGATGTGTGTTTAAATCCCATACTCTTTCCCAAATGCCGAGTACTAAGCAGAGAAATCAGCATGTACCATTTTTCAAGTCTTTGGTATGACTCTGCTGGGGATCGAACTCACAACCTACCGAATTCAAATGCAAACACAATCCATTGCACCGGATTGTCAAAAATGCTGCTAAAATTTCCAAACTACAGGAACTGGTAACACATTAATGTAACCACAAAACATGGTGCAACATGCAAGCAACAAGTCTTTATTTGTTAGAGGTGATGATGAGAGAGGTACAAACATAGCTTTTTATCAAATTACAGCTTAGAATTAATGACAGCGCAGGTGTCATCCATAAAATGCCATCATTTCCAGTGCATTTGTGTTGTAAACTTAGACTGTTAATCTTAGTTAATGTTAGACATGTGCTGTCTTCAAAATGATAAGAGAATAATTTCCATCATCTAAATTTCACCAACTCACACAGGAATTTGCAATACTCAAAATGCTGTTAGACCTAGGCGAGAAAACGTGTCCCCAGTTTGACCGACCCTAGTAAAAACCTGCCCTTAGGTGGACCCCTGGAAAAAAACAGAAAATTCTAGGAGATGAAATGAGAAACAGAATCAGCGTTCAGGGTTTTCTGCGAAGGCAGTTTTGGGCTGTTGCTGTCACAAGAAACTAGTGCTGCAGTATGGCTTTATCATGGGCCTGTAGAGGTTACATGTAGGTACAGGGCTTGGTGGATTCAGAAATACCTGCACAACTTCAGCTGCACTAACCTGAATATACAAGTGGTATTCTGAGCTCTGTCCATCTTTCACAGCTAATTGTTTAACACAAATGATATTCAGAAATTAAGGAATGACAGATTGGTCATTCTTAAAGTTTTTTTTCCAGATTATCATTACTACTAGTAAAAGAAACTTAGAAACTTACCCCCCTTTTGTTCAAAATGTATATTCAAGGTATGTGACCCATGCAAACTGTGGGATGCTAACCGTGATTACTTGGTCCATCATACGATCTTCTCCGGGAATCACGCAAGTTTGATAGCTGCTAAATTACTACTGTCGGTGGTCAGACCTGTTCTTTGGACACTTAGGTGGACCCAATTATTAGGGGACTCCAGCTCCATTTCTAGTAATGGCCAAGCTATTAGCCACTGTAATGATCACCCTCGACTCGGATAATCTTTATTTACCATCAGGAAAAATGGGTATTTTCTTTAGTGCCCTCATGGCGGGTCCGTTAAAGAGGTTTTAAAGCGTGGTGCCCACATCAGTAGCCATGGCGAGCGACTGAGGACTCTCAAATCTATAGGGACACCAAACACAATGATTAGTCCAAAGCACAGGAATTGACAATTTAACCATTAGCTTTTAGTTGACAACGATCCATCATACGTCGGCGAGTCTCCCCTTTGTGCTCGGCGAAATGAAGAGCTAACCTCTAGACCTTTTTATTCTTCCCGTCGCAAATAACTGCAATATCTTCGAAATGCCCATTTAGCCCGTGATAAGCTTGGATGGTCAATTCATCATCATCTTTGCAAGCGAAGTGCTCATTATCTCTCTTGAGGACAGCGAGTATGAACTATGGAGTCCTAACAAGTCCCAGGGATGGCACCTATTGTCCCTTGATCCGGTACAGAAAATAACTGTGGCGATAGTGAAGTGGCCATTAACTATACAATGGTCACACAACGCCTGATCCATCAAGATCATAGCAGTGACTATGATTACGTCGACTTTGGACAGTTCTATTAACCCAGCAGGGCCCGTCTATGAAATGTCTACCGTGTGGTCTGGCCTTTTTGTACAGCGCATGACATGATGGACCTCCCTTTGACAGTAAAAAAGAGATGCTATCTTCCCTTAAGCCAAACGGTACATCATCACTGCTGTAAGACATGGACTGTTGATTTGGAAACTGCAGTTCTAGACTTATATGATAGGAGGCACACTGGAAACTTCCAACCATACTGGAGTGTAACACACACTGAATCCATCTGCATGTTATTCCAGTCATGTACACTTGTGTACCTTTACATATAACCACAATACCATGCTTGGCTTTCACCCTGAATTTAGCTATCACTGCTGAAAAGGCATTTACCACAACATCTTCAATGATATGGCGATCCTTCAGATTTCAGTTACCTGCATTTCCAATGAAAAGAAGACGTGTTAAAGTGTATGTATTTTGCGTTCAATTGGTGAATATGTTGCTAACAATGGACATTTGACATGGCGATGGCTAGACCTTACACTATAATTCTTCCCTTTTATATAAGTGCAGGGCATCTTTTGAAAACCCAACAATGTTGAAGCAGACTTCAGGATATGCGGTAGACCTTGCGGCCCGAGGGCTCGCTTCAGGAATCCTGCTCCGTGAGTTTTACGGCCTCTCTGGAGGGCAACCCCATGTAACAAACTTGTAATGGCCTGCGTGAGATATGAGAGAACACAGTAACCACTCTAATTTTCCTAGGTGGGAATTTTGTGGCCCGATTACCCGGCAATGACGGTGTGGTTATTATGGGAGTAATATAAGAAGGGAGTACAAGATGCTCATTTGGTAGACTCACGTATATAGTCAAGTGCGCAGTGGCAGAAGTATGTAGACAGCGAGGTGGTGTTTGCAAAATAGCCCCTCAGGGAAGAAGGGATCTCGAGAAGGGAAGGACCCTTGGCAGAAAATCACTCAGAGAAAAGTCCTACAACTTTCAGGACTTATGCGATGGCGCCTTGCTGCTTCCTGTGAACGCAACTGGAATCATATTTGGCAGAAAGATTCGCCTCATATCTCAGAAGGGACTCATAAATGATTTCTCACCTAACTTTGGAGTCTTGGTAATTGAATTGGATTTTAGCTGAAGGTGTACCAGAGATTATTGTGCTGATGTTTGGTGGCTTATTGCCTTCGCCTTCGTCTTCTTTTTTTTATTGCCAATGGATTACAATGCGGTATCAATATCTACCTGCTACATAACCATTTTCCATTGCTAAGGCTAGGGAGACCTGCATGTGGGTAAAGACTTTGTACCTTAATTGAACTTGGAAAGATCCTTTACTTTGTCCACTGTCGAATGTAACTGACAGTTCTTCATTTTCTCTTCACAAGTCACAATCAATGGCTGTTGTTGAAAATAGCACTTGCACATAAATTGGTAGAACACCTGGTTGCAGCACGTTGTGTAGTCTAGCACAAAGCAGCCACAGGGGCATTATTGTTCCAGCTATTTCTGTACATGTAATTATAACTCTAAAGTGATCGGTCGCATAGAGGCTTTTCACATCATCTGATCTTGGTGGTAATATCTTGTTACAGATTATACAATGTAAGGCTGAAGTGCTTAGGCCTGAAACTGGTTCCCATAGATGTTGGTAACGCTTGTTCACCTTTATCCGTTGGGTAACCTAAATCCATTGTTTTGAAAGCTGGGTATTACCAGGTATCACGTCCACAGGTGGTGGTTTTAAACATGTTAAATTTTCAAAATATTGTGGTTATTATCAAAATATTTCAATGTCCATTGATTTGGTAAACCTAAATACTCTGTTTTAAAAACAACGAATATGGGGTACCCCACGGATAAAGGTGAACTAGCGTTACATGTTTGTAGAAAATTTCTGTAAACTTCTGACTGTAGAATTAATACAAGAGGAAGATATTTTCTTGGTGCCATGTTCACGGACAATATCTAGTCAGATTAGAATGTTGGAAATCATGCCTGCCAAAAAGATTTTTGCACAGAACTCACTTGATATATCTGCATTTTGCAATGTACATGTACATGTAGGTGCTTGTTACTGATCTGTACTCTGAGATATCTTTATGCTGATTAATCAGACCTTATGTATTTTTGGGTTAAAGGAACATGGTATTTCATGTTAGTTTTGCGACATAGTTTAGATGCAACACTCTCCACCTGATGTTGTTTATATACGTTTGGACCCAAAAATTCAAATGTTGAGTCAGAGGATTTATTTTCTATATAACGGTGCATAATTATATACATGACAGATCTGACCTGAATCACCAAATTGAGATAGTCCTTTTAAGTGTGATTTGATACAAAAAAGGAATAACAAGTAAATGTTTCTGAAGTTGCCTTTACAGTAGTTTACTGTAAAACAGAACGTGTAAGTGAACAATTCTGATCCATTTTGTCAAATGGAAAGAGGTCATTCGTAGGCAGAAGTTTGTTTCTTTGCTTGATTCTTTGACATAATCAAGCATGTACATGTATATTGGAACCAATCACACTTATTGATAAGCTAGAGTAGTAATCTGCACTATGTTATGTCATGAAATGTGATCAGTGAAAAGCCCCGTTACGCTACCAGCCTTTGAAAATGGAGAACAGGTCCTTTACTGGTAAGTTATCCGTTATGACCTGGTGAAGGTAGTACATGGCAAGTCTATTCACCAATATTACTTATTAGGCATCAAGCATTATTGTTTGTGACAAGTTTGTTGGAATCCCCACAGACTTCTCGTAGCGTAAAGAGGAAAGTTACGCCTCACTGTTGTGCCCTGCTGTTTAGCAGACATGCAGCACCGGGTGCCAGATACCGCCACATATAGAAGTTTGGATGATTGTGTGCTGGAGCATGGCGTTTAAAATGTTGTGTAACACTTGGCGACACTGATAAAAAGTCATGAATACATTACGTGGTAAGAATACGTGTTGAGACAATTGTCTAGGCTGATTAGACCCCCAGGGCTAAGACTTTATACATTCAGCGAGACAAGGGGTTTGTGAAAGAAAGCAAAAGGTCATTCAGTGTAGGTAGTTCACATATAGACTCCATTTTGGTTTTGTCCTGTCGTTGTTCAACAGCCATATCAATCAGCGAGTTCCCTCGCTGCTCCAGTTTGATGATGCTTGGGAAACAAGCTCAGCAGAAACAGAAAAAAGAAAATACGGGGAAATGAAAGATATTTATTGGTAAACAAGTCGAAAAAGAGAGTTCAGCGTGGGTTCAGCATAGCGGGAGAAAGCAATTTGCAACTGGGAAGCCGGCACCCAGACAGTGTCAGGCGACGGGTTTCCGTTCACGAGGCCGAGAGCGCCTCAGACCCCCCGTTAAGAGGCCGTACGTCTAACCTGGAGTTGACGTCTAACGGATCATAAGAATAGCTGTCGCCCGATGCGCGGGATGGTTTGGAATGAAGCAAACAACATGTCGTATTCCAAATACATATGACTTCATGGTATATTTTGCTGTACGTTTTGAATATTGACATTCCTCAATTTTCTCTGATATGTAAAAGACACAATAGATAAAGGAGACTCCTTTTCATGTTGATTATGGCCTGAACTGATGGCTAAAGGCTATGCAAACAGTTGAGCAAGGGCTTGTTGGGTCTGTATGTAGGTCAACATACACATTGTATAACTCGAGAAGTTGTGGATGGATCTTGGTGATATTTGGTAGGTATGTAGCAGTTGTGGAAAGGTAGGTCATGTTTGAAAATGGTGATTGCCTACGGTTCCGCAGCAGGTTTTGTACTTGTGTCTGTTTGTGTACAATATAACTCAAGAAGCTGTGACTGTATGTTAACGATATTTTATAGATGTGTAGCAGCTGTGGACAGGAAGGTCAAAAGTTTTCCTACGGGTCTTCAGCGAGCTTTGTACGTAAGTGCGTTTGTCTGTAAAGAACAAAACTCGAGATTTTGTGGATGGATTTCCATGATATTTGGTGGATGGGTAGGGCAAAAAGGAAGGTCAAGTTCAACAATGGGCCTCCTAGCGGCAAGTTGTGGTTTTGCAGCGGAGCTTTGACGTTGGAGGTCAAATGTTCTGCAAATGCCAGGTTCATGATTTTTTTAATCAATGGTTGATAGGTATGGGGGCAAGGATTATTGGTGTAGGTTTGGGCCCCCTAATAGCTTGTTTTGAACTGCAGGGGCTGATTTTGTTATAATCTTTGAAACATAATAACTCAGGAAAGGGTACACGGATTGTCATGATATTTCGTATGTACAAGTAGATACCTTGAGTGATGATTTATATAATGAAATGCTAATTATGTTGATCAGGTTCTTATATGCATAAGCAATGATAAAAGTTTACAAATCCTCATTTCAGGGTAAGACCTAATTTTGGGGACACTAGCTAGAGGCATGTTATTGTAGGTCATGAAAACAAATGGCTGTACAAAAGTAGGTCAAGTAAACAGATCATGTAAACATATCAATCAGGTTGTGGAAATATCCTTGCATTGCTGTGTTGGGGTAATTTTTTTTCCCTTTTCTGTGTGGGTCTGTGTGTACATGTATGTTAACAGCATTACTTGAGAAGGTGTGGACTTGAAGGTTAAGTTCCAAAATTGTTTACCTGCCATTTTCCTATGGTATCGCAGTAGGCTGTGTATGTGTGTGTGTTTGTTTGTTCGTGGACAACATTACTTGAGATTAGTTGGGATGGATAACCGCTACAAACACGTTCATGCAGTGTTTGCTACTGGGGTACATTTGTAGGTAGGGCTGGGTATCGGTACAGCGTACCGGTGCAAAACCGTTTTTTCTTACTGGACCGGACCTGAAAAAATTAGGTGGACCGGATGTTGGACCGATTAGAAAATTAACAGATTATTTTATCAGCGATTCACACGTTTTGGCGCTTGCAGGTGGAAGAAATTAACAAGAGTGAAGTAGAGTAGAGTTTATAGTAATTTCTACCAAGTTTTACAGCCAATCGTACAGGTGCAGTTAGTGTTGTAGAATTTTAAAATGCCAGTGTAAGTCTAATACTCCACCATACAGATTTCTATGTAGTGAAATGGACCATTGGTATGAGTCATACTGAATCAGGTCCAGGTTCAGGTCCGGACCTGGACCTAATCCTTTGAACCTGAACTGGACCTGGACCTGAATTTTCTGTACCGGTACCCACCCCTATTTGTAGGTACATTGTACTCTTTAGTAATACATGAATGAGACATATTTGGCAAAAGAATTTCTGATTTCTAGTACATGACAAATCATGGTCTGAAAAATGAATCACACCTGTTGGCAATACAAAATGTTCCACAAAAAAAAAAAGTCATTTTAAAAAGCCACACTGCAGTGCAAACCTTTCTAAACTACTTTGTTCTGTCAGCTTGGCAGGGTATGTCCTCTTAGAATCTCCTTGTCCTGGTTATCCAAATTATCCAACTGGCCTCATACTGTTTCGCCAAGTTTGATGATTTATCATTTATATGACATGTGACAAAACTGTTCATCAGTGAGAAGACTTGTAATTTTAAAAAATTAGGTAGGGCCAATAAGTTAACAAAATGTAAAGAATGTGAATACGTTCACTGGTAATGACACTTTCAGCAACAGCGAGTCACTTCCTTTTTCCTCTGCATTCAGTTCAATACAATCCATGAAAGGCCAGTCAGAAGAGAGCTAAATCATTCAGCCTATACCCAGCAATTCAAACTTCTTGAAGTGACATCAAACACCTAAGAAAAGTTTTCAATTCCTTGCCCTGCCAGAGCTTAATATACTGAAGTTGATGATAAGTATGTATCAGCTCTAAGAAGGTCAGAATTCATCACCCAGAAAAGGAATTGGCTGTCTGCCACCCAAATAGGACCATAAGACACCAATCCTTCAAGACTATGCCACTTGTGCAGAGAAAGGTTGGGATATCAAGCCATTCAACCTTGAGATAGATTTATTCCTGGTGAACGTAGAGAAAGGGTTGTGTGACGGAGGCTCTTTTCCTATCTCATCGGGCCTTGTGGGGTCTTCTTTCATACCGCCGAACTGATAACTCTACGTGAAACCTGCCACTTGATGCATGACATTGAAACATGAGTCGCCAATTCTTATCTACAAGCCATCAGCTCTACTTTGACCACGGACTATATTCTGGCGTAATTGCCTCCCCGTTTGGTGACCTCAGTGTTCGGTTTACAGGTATCCAACGTCTCCAAATGACGTCTTCCTCTGTGGTTATGAGCTGGGGAAAGTTTGTTTATGGCCGGCCCGTGGTGTTTATTTCTACAGATGTAATGACATCCAATTTCCTTAGTTGGGTGATGAGCACTCACGTAGCCATAAAATGCCAGAGGCGGCACAAAGTAGTCCACCTGGGGGGTGGGAAAGGTGAAGTGAAAGGCTGTTTGTTGTGAAGCAATACCCCCAGACGGCAGCATGCTTCTTGATGTACTTAAGTGCTGAGCGATAAGGTCACCCTTAAACTTGATAGAATCTTTAGGGAAAGACGTACGGTCCACATCTTCACCCAAAGTTTGTTAGAGTCTGAATGATGTCGTATCCTCCCATCCAATCCCAACAGCTGGAGCACTGCAGAATCACCTGTACTGCCATGTAAATATTGGGCGGTTGATATGTTCGCTGATAAGGTTAGGAGATTTGTGGACGTCGCTTCTAGTAAGCCCGGAGTGTTGTCGTCTCCAGATTTTGAAGGATGCTAAGATTGTAATTTTGGCCTTTCAGGGAAGAGCAAGGGGTCTGCCATTGGGAAGTAAAGTTATTGTATGGAGTTTCAAGCATTGGCTATGTTATTTTGTCATCACAGGTTGAGAACTAGCAGGTGTGCTTATTATCGAGTTGAGCAGAAATATGTATAATCGTGCATGATTTATCAAAATCCTTGAGAAACACAACAAACTCAAACATCCCTTGGCTCCCCCTCCATGACTGTGAAATGTCTTGTCCCATGGGACTTCAGAAGCTTTGATTAAAAAGCAGGGCCTTGATGCTAGATAAGCCCAATATATGAGAAATGGGGGCTTTCCACCCACACAACAGTACACAAAGCAGCACCATGGACATGGCATGTACAAGCACAACCAGGAAATACTGGATTACCTAGGGTATCTGGTGTATCAAGGATGTGCTGTGACAGCATACATCATGACAAATCTACAGCCTTTAATGTTCGGCTACACTACAAGATGGACTGTATTATAGCTGCCACTGAGAATCAGTCCAACTCAGACATTTACACTTTCATTCCAATATATTAAGTTATTTTGGCCATAAATGTAACTAGTGTCTTTACTCATAATTGAGGTATATTTAGTGTCTATAAGGCTTTGACAGAACAGAATTAGAAAAAAAATTGTAGAAGGATGCTCTATCTAAAAAAAAAAGAATTAGAGAAGTGACCTTCGGCTGAAGTTTATTGTGAACAGATGTCCTACTCTCCTCTTTCTTTATGTGTGGAAACTAGCCTGGCTTGATATTTGATTAATTCAATTTGGTGCAGGGAAATCAGGAAGGAAGCCGGTCAGCAATCAACTTTGCCAGGGCAATGTCGTGCTTTCTGGTTAGGAAATATAATTTGGGGAAACATTGCCCTGCCTGTGATAACCTCGCTGACATAGGGTCCCACGGGCCCCCCGGCTATAAAAGACCCTCCTCACCTTAGAGAGCAAAGAAATATTATGAACAGACCTAAGTAAAGGCATAGATTTAATCAGGCTACCCCCAGAGCAGGAAGTCGCGCTTCTAATATCTATCTGACGCCAGGCTGCTGCCATGTGAACCACGCGGGGACATCTGGAGTCTCTTCAATGAAAATGAAGACTGCCCCGCTGCCCTTATAGTACAGAAGTCTGTTGTTTGCCAAAGATTGACCAGCCGTAATAGCACTTTGCTTTAGAGGAGCTTTATAGGTTGACTGCTTGTGCACTTTTCGGCCCTCTAGCCATCTGCAAATTGTTTGGCGACTCAGCCATGCGCCCTGAAGTTTGATAGACTTGTATGGTTTTAATTGGATGGGATGGACTTTTGTGTCACCCGTGGAGAGAAGCATGTCCAGCCTCGCATTAAGCCATAAAGAACTTTTAGCAATTGGTTTGTGGCCCAAAGCGCAGATGTGATTGCCTTTCGTGGCATGGACGATTTAAAGTGCACGTGGCATAGCGAAAGTGCTTCTTGAATAAGAGTCCCCCTGGCTATCTAGGTCAAACCAAACTTAACATTGAAATTTATCTGTGCACCAAAGGTGAAAGGTGACAACGGGTGCACACCAGTCTATCCTCCAGGATTGCTTTATTGGCCTACGCTTCGACGTGGTGCACGTGCCGCGCCTGCCAAAAGCTTCGCGAAAGGAAAAACGGGCATTGGATCGCTGCCAGGAGAGGTCGCGGCAAACTTAACATCCGAAGTTATCGGTACACTCAAGGGTAAATTCGATGACTACGTACACATGACCTCTTATGGATCACTGTATTGAGTTATGTTGCGGCGACTGTACATAAAATGCACCTCAATGCTGCCCACTGCGGCCTTTTGAAATCTGATAATTTTTTATGTCACGCAGTTAACCCTGGAAAGATTGGCCCACCGGGTCACTCATTTTGTGCAGGAACCGTATGGCTGTGTGGAGATAGTTGAGTTGTGGGGCCACAGAGATTTCAGATTAGAGGAATAAGAGGCTCATTATGGACACCAAAGGGCCAGTATTTGCGCAACAGTTCACAGTGTGGCATATGCCCCCTTCAGTGTCAGAGTTATTAATGACCACATGAAATATTCTCATGGATGACCCTTATTCCTCGAAAGGTTACAGAGTGGTACCATTATCCTCCCCTTCGACCAAGCAGTGCTCGCGATGTCAGCGTAAGGAGGTGCATGTGCTGATGCATCTATGTGGATGGGACAGCGTGCCCGTCATATTAGGCACTTAGGATCGCGCCGCGTGGGACTCGACTGGGTTTCGAGTTGAACAGAAGGAGAAATAATCGCCCTGGCTCGGTTCAGGAACACCAGCAGGGTCGAGCACGATCTCAGATGGTGCGGGTTACCTGCCGCGGCGACATGGCAGACACGGCGGGGAGCGAATGATTAGTGGCCGTACGCTCGCCACATGACACGTCCTGTAATAACCTGCTGCCACTATCTGCACCACAGTCACCTGCTCGCACTACTGACCCCCCGGCTGACATCCATAGCAATTGGTGCAGATGTAGGACAGCAGGGCTACTGCAATATTCTGACCTGGTAGTGTAGTGCCTCACACTGAAACACCAAGTGTGATCTTTTGCATCATCACCTTGACCACCTTGGCCTCCACAATCAGAACCTTTACCAATGTCAGATGAGATTTCTTTCAGGCTGGCTGATTCGGCAATTTGGCACATGTGCCTCCCCCCACCCCTATGTCAGCCCGCAGTTCATGAAAAAGGCAATCTCTGCAATCGCGCCTGCCAATGTCATTGTGAATGTCACAACGCATGCAACTCAAGAAGCAATATCTTTCTTCCCGAAGGATTTGGTGTTAGGGATTATGGAAATGTCTCTTAACCTTGCACCTGCCTCTCCAATGTGGTAGCATTAATCTGCTCTCTAACAATCTCTGTGTGCCACAGGGGCGCAAGTCCAGGCGTGAGAGACGGGCCTTCCGAGAGAAGAGGTTGCGGGGTCGCAAGATAAGTCCTCCAAGGTATAGCCCATCTTGGCGTGGTATTTTGATTCTAGTCCTCTCAAGGCACAGTGACAGTGTGGAGTGGGGAAGTCAGAGGTCCCCATGGACAGCGGTAATGGCCACGTAATGAGCCAGGATGGGAGTTTGGTAGAAATAACAAGGACGGGGATTTACCTGAGCCAAATCAGACCATGTCATTTCTACTGGTACATCCTTTTTCAGAATCAATCTTACAATTGTCAGGCAGGCGTATGGAGTGGAAAAGATGTAAAAACCTGGCATTCATTTTCTAAGTTAAGTTAAGTATCCGTATTATGTTTAACCAAAATGTTCAACTTGCCAGTTAATTTTGTAATGAGTTTGCAATGTTTAGCTACATGTTGAAATAAGTGAACTGTAAAAAGCAGACTTACATTGTAACATGTCCTCACCCAAAACAGGATGTATCTGTTACATGTACATCACACAGTCTACTGCTGGTTAATATCTTTGTCATCATTGTCTATCAAAGTGTTTTTTTTATAAATGAACTGTAACGTCATGCGACGTCAAAGAACTAGGGTGTACAAAGGTGGTAAAGAGAGGATAGCACCTCGTGTTTTTTTTATTAGCTGTGGTATGCTATCTTTTGGCAGCCATCCATTATGTATTTTTGTGACAACCATTACCCCTACTAAACTGTATTGCATGATTAAGTTGATATCTATTGATGGCATGTTTTGCACCATGGGTTAGCTCCACAGAGGGGTATCACTCTCGGGGGAATCGGAGTCACCGACCCTACAGAATCCCACATACAAATGCCCATTAACGGCACCGCCAACTCTTCAAGTTAACACCACCCCATTTTCGGCGAAACCAACTGAAAAATTCAAGTAGGCCTGCGAGAGATAACACATTGCTTACATCATCGTTTGGATAGCGGTATGTAACGGGAGCATACTTGAGAGGCAACGTCGACTGGTGGCAAGTCACGGAGTATGGTTAGCGGGCAAGTGACCCGCTTCAAGGATTTACTCATCTTAGCAGATTGGAGGGGCATTACAGGGATCGCCCTTCACACGGAGACCCCACATTAGCACTGTCGTAGTGTATAATGCGGAGCATTCCTTGGTTCATCTTTGATATACAGGGCGGTCAAACAGAACTGCATACTGATAACTGCTGTCTTAAAGCTTAGCACTGACAAAATCAGCCGACATTTGCCTTCGGGACTATTTCCATAAGTGGACAATTTGCACAGTCCATCCCACAGTAGGACGTCTGATTGCCCAACTCACCATATTTCTTTCTGTCACACAGTTACGCCCGACGAGACAGCCCAACGTATCAGCCTTACAGAAGGTGTGCGAAACCAGTCGCATTTTTAAAACTTGTAATACTGATGTTTACCACAGGTAGAATTGTCATTCTAAGTGAATGCTTTTATGTCAATCTTTGCTTTGATTAGAATAAGATATAGCATAATGCACTGGAGTAGTCTACAGTCATTTTGTGTGTGTGTGTGGGGGGGGGGATTTTTGTTATCCACTTCCTGTACAAATGTCAGCAAACCAAGCTATCATGATGTGTGTTGAGGAATTCTATTCCATGTGTTGTGAAGTGGAAACACGATTGGTTCACCAGTTTTTGTTGTACCCTGCTCAACAGAGAGTCATCGGAATCCAGCTCCCGGTCGCGTTCCCGCTCCCCGGTGAATGAGGGTCAGGTCACATTCATCACCAGCTTCGGTGGCGAGGAGAGCCCGTCCCGTACCCAGCAAGCATCCATCGGACCTCACCTGCCGTCGGCCCACCCTCCCCAGCACGGATCCTCCTCTCGTACTGATCAATCTCGAGCTCAGTCCCGGTCGGTGCATCAGTCCTTCGCCTTTCAGATACTCTGCCATTTGCTGGACTTCAAACAGAGTAACGCTCTCAGGTTTAATGCCGGCAAGGGGGAAATTCAGGTTGTGGACATTAGAACGTTTTAGTCCAGACTTTAAATGAACAGTGGGAAGGGAGGGCAATTTTCAGTCCCTGCGCAAGATAGAAGTCATCATTACCTGGAGGTAAGAGGTAGGTGTTTGTGATGGAAGAACCATGAACTTCAGTTATGCTTTTGCTTCTGCGAGGTGAGGATAGACAACAATCTTGTCTGGAAAGAAAACTGCCATGTTATTGTACAGCCAACCTATTGTTGTTGTGGATTTATTTTGAGTGGCTGAAGTGTCTAAAAGCTTACAATAATTCTGTGTTTATTTCCCCCGGCAGTTCTGACAAGAAACACAGACGGCGGAGTAGCAGCTCCAGATCGAAAAGCTCATCAAGCTCATCATCCAGGTCATCATCCAGGTCAAGATCCAGATCTCACTCCAGATCTCACTCCTACGACAGACACCGCCCAAGGCAGAGACGGGGCTCCAGAGACCAGAGTAGGTATTCGCGATCGGGATCTAGAGACCGACACAGGCGAAGAGGCACCCGAGAAAGGTCACACGAACGAGGGGGGCGGTACAAAGATGTGTCTCGGATGTACCGGCGCAGGTCTAAGAGCAGGTCGCGATCTCGAGACAAAAGGACGTCAACGTCTTATGGCCGTCGCAGGTCAAGATCTCGGTCTGCATCAAGGGATCGTGGGCATCGTAGGAGCCGGACTAATTCTCCAGTACATAGAAAATCGCAAACACGAAGTCGAAGCCACGATCGCGCAAAGAGCAACAGTGAAAAAAGGGAGCTTGAGGCAAAACCTACTATGTGAGTAATAGGAAATAGCTGCCGTTAGTATCTCTCTGCTTTTATCTGTTTGCATTTCCCACCTAAGATTGTAAATCACCACTACTGTGACTGACATCTACATATGGCTGCTGGCTCATGGAATAATTTGAGTCTCATTTTTTCTGCTATGTCTCTTTCTGTCTCTGTAGGCCCGACACCCCACAAGCCGGTAAAGCAACAGAGGCCCTGAAAGTCAGTAAGAATCATTGACATTTTCTTGCTTATTGCTCACATCAACTGTGAACTGTAACTTCTTAGCTCATTGTCATTTCATGTGCGTCCTCGCCGGCTTGAACTTGGCACTGTAAATTACCCAAGTCAGGCGGGATGAGCACACCTATAAATATGCACAACGTGCCAGACCTCCATAAGGTGGCGGAATCTACATTACCAATTCTGTCGCTAACGTGCCATTTTCAAAATGTGAATGCTACCTGCTGACCTGTGCCGCTATTTTGATTCGCTCCCCCAAGAACATTTACTACTCACCTTTAAGAAGTTGATATTCGGCAGACAAACCAGCCATACTTGATTCAGAATGTGTTTGTAATTTGGCCCTAATGACCGTTTTATGAATCCCCCTTTTTGCCAGTTCCCTGTCTGTGCCACCTAGAGTGATGTACAGAAAGGTTTCCAATTGCCAATGGACGACTGTGCAAATTTAGGGCTTGTGTGAAGGAGGGACCAACTTTTCCCTGAAACACAAAGATGTTAATCTAATTCACAAGAGAAGTAAGAAAGTGGATGCTATACTATTAGGAATTAAGTGTATTAATTCTCCTTTCCCCTATGTACCTCCCATATGCAAGCAGTCTCGTGTGCACAAGTACATGTAAATTCTATCTACCGTTCCTGTTTTGGAGTGGCAGTCAAAGCAGTTGACCCTAGTGCGGGAAGGGCATCTGCTAATTACCAGTCCTTAATTGGTGAATAATAACGATATCACAGATGTGGCATGGATGCCATAAATTTGTGTGTGTGGCAGTCTTTTTTTTAAGCAGACATACATGTATTTCATGCTTGATGGCTCCAAGCAGATGTGCCAGTATTTCACAAGCGTTGTAAACAGCATTAGAATGGTTCAAGGGGTAAGAATGCATGGGTGAGTGTGTCCTTGGATTTTTTTTATCTTGTACAATCCAGGCAGTGACACCTGGGTACTTTGCGTAGATGGGATCTGCTCTGCCCGGTGTAGATAAAAGTTTGGCATGCCCCTGGGGAATGGTAGCCAGTGGGTGAAACAGTATCTTACATGTGCAGGACCGGGGATATCAGATCACTGCGTTGGGCTGCATTGCTTCCATCTGACACCTGTGTCCCCACCTGCACTAAGGGTTTTGGTAATAAGTCCTGTCAGAGAAAGGTGCTTAAGCCACCAACCGCAAAGGTGGGAGATCTGGCCCTCGCTGGCAACTCAGGAAAGCTAATACCACAGCATTAGGAAATGAAAACCGCCTGAATGGCACATAATCCGACACAAGAGGGGTCTTTAATTTTCTGGGGTTTCCCCTTGGTTGGCTTGGATGCCAAGGTTGGAAATGATACCCTTATGGGGCTTCATGGTAGATGGGATAGAACCTCACCTTTTGCTCTGCTATTTTTCTTCGATGTGACATTACTTTACTAGTCCAATAAGCCTGGACTCACCAGAATTATTCATCTATGCAGATCAGGCTGGAGCCAGGCTTTGTTTTGTAGAGTCTAGCCTCGGGCAACAACCCCTGCTGGTCATAACTCAAAACTCTGGTGTCTACCAAGCAAAACAAAGAGGTTCTAATTGAAATTGATACTGTAATGTGCAATCAGACATGAGACGGGGTGGGGGGGACTGCTTCCTCCAGGTTGTAAAAGTGCCATATCTATTCAATTAATTATACAGGGAGGGAACAGCAAGGTCTGATATTGAATTGATCCTTGTCGCACTCTTTGTAGTCGCAGAGATGTATGTTCACTGCTCCCCTGTTTGTTTGGGATGACCCAGCATAGATCATTCCATGATGGCTGCCGACCCTACATTCTCCCTTTTGAGAAATGCATCCGTCAAGCCGTTAAAACCACTCCAGAAAGCAGCTGTCATGATTTGGCTTGTTAATGGCGGTCCGTCATCTCATTTAGAACACTGTCATACCCACTGACTTAGTCAAACTTTTTGTGGATCTGAAGTTTTTGCTTGTCGCTTTTCATAATTGATACGTATTGTGACAATACAGTTCAACGTGATGTACTGTAAATGCAGAAAATTTCGCCGTGGTTTAATGTCTGCGGTTTTTGCGGTGACCACTTCACTGCGAACATTTTTCCATGGCAGTAAGAGACTACAGTGCATGGTGTTACCGCGGACTGAAAACCACAGCGAACAGTCCTTTTTTCTCACTACAGCAAAATTAAATCCCCCGTGAACTTAAATGCATTTACAGTTACTCATTAAAAATTATATGTACTTAGTACCAGCCAATATCTAGTAGTATAACATACCATAAGCCGTAGTTTCTTGCCATGGTCCCTTTGGTGAATACATGTACTTCACACAAATTCACCATATCTTTTTTAACCCCCGCATATCTTTACCTTTCAGTTTGATATCTATTTCACATCTTTTTACTTCCTCAGAAAATACAATACAGACCTTTGATATGCTTTAGCGGATTCAAAGGATATTTACCCGCATCTTTAGAGGATGAGCAAGATGAAACAAGTGGCATTACCCGAGGCACTGTTGTATATTTCATGTGTCATGTGACTCCTACTAGCCCTTCAATGTATTACTACAGCAGGCAAAAGAAATGGAATATTTGGGATCCTACCAAAAATTATCAATTTTTCCATAAATTATGGAATTTTTGTGCACCTTCTTACCTTTCAATGTATCAACTGGAGACAGACAGACTTGTAAGAGGTTAAAGAAAAGGAGTCTGGAGTAACATTAACTCAAAATCCCACCTTATGCCCAAAGCGTAGTCAGGTAGTAGTAAGCTCCTATGTTTGCTTCTGCTATCCATCTGGAGAACTGTATATTCAAATCTTTTCGTGGTGACTTCAGTTAATGAGTGAATTAAGGGATGAGTTCTAGAGCGCTCGTTCGAACATACCTTCCAACACCTTGAACACAGCGATCGGTTAAGTTTCTTGTGACTGGAGCTTGTGTTAGCCACGTAAGCGGGATCAGACAGTAGGGACCAATAAGCACCCGCGTCTAAAATCTGAACGAGAATAGAATATTCCAGGCGTTAAAGATGTCGAAGTTCCCAGATGGAATTGCAGAGAAGCGACTATATAGTGGGAGTGGAATACTACCCGAATGGTACCCAGGGTTTAAGTCTTTTCAATGATGTCTTGAGCACCTGGATATCTGAAGTGTAAATGCCTTAGGGATTTTTATTTAGTGATGCTGGATAAAAATGTATAAAAATATATAAATTCTTAAATTTTTTTCTAGAAGTCTTAAAAATAATATAAAAAAGCTGATGAAACACTTGACTCCAAGGCTGTTTGATATGCTACATGACTGTATACTGTACACTTTTACATGGTGCAGGGTAAGAGAGTGATACAGGGAATTGTTTGGATGTTAATTGTCTGTTATTTCATGATTTGTTGATGTACAAGGGCATCTCTAACTACTCTGCTCTAACCACAGGCCAAGATGACCCCCCAGGAGAGACTGAAAAGGAGGATGCAGCAGATGTTGAACAAACAATGTAAGTAACAGGTCAAGGGTCACGAGGACCTCTGTTGCAGGCCGCAGCCTCTAATTGGCACCACGGACAGCTGCCCCAAATACTGCCGATTTAATTACACCCCTCGCAAAAATGAGATGCGTATCTCTACCTGGGTATTAAGGTTGAACTTGATTTACTGTGAGACCAGACCTACTCCATGCATAACGAGTAGCTCTTGCATATCCAGATTTTTGTGACATACATGTACCAGTAGATTATGTTTGGCAGGATTACAATTTTTCAAGTTGACATGTCTAGACCAGGTGTGCAGAGGGACCAGCACAAAAAGTCGCTTTTATACATCAAAGATTTTGAAACTTTTGAAATGCTAACAGGCTATCTTTTCTCATTTCTTTTCTTTTTTTTAAATGACTGTGTATAAAACTGTAATGGATTTCTTAACAAATGGGAAGTAACAGTGGGCAGAAAAGTTTTGGTAACCAAAGGCCAATGTGAGGGATTCTTTTTGTAGAGGTGGCTATCTTTAATAACTTATTTCTGTCCAAGCCCATAACTGTACATACATGAAGTTAGCTGTTTATGGGTGTCAGAGTTGGCCTGGCTAAAGTGACAGTTATTTTTGATTTATGGCTGGAGTGTGCCTGGCTTGCGCAGGATTAGCAGGGCTGATTGAAATGTGGCTTGGAGGTCCGCTGATATTTTAGGAGAAAATACCTAATATTTGCGTAGCCCCTATCTAATTGGCAAAAGATAGCTTGATTCATGTTGTAGGTCATCAAGGTGCATCCCTCGGTGGGTTTCGAATTAAGATGCCCCATCAAAATGCAGAAGTTTGTGTGAAGTATGGACCCGTCCCACATCTGTCAACCCGGGCATTGTTGACCTTGCACATAATGTGCTGCAATATTGATCTGTTTTGGACTCTGATTTGATATTGATGTTTCTTATTTACCTCGCCTTGCCTGTTCCATAATACAGCACATCTACCCTAATGGGGCGTGTGCCAGAGTTTGTGGGAAGACCAGAGAATGAAATGCATCACTTACTCTGCCTTAACTGGGCACGATAAAGCCGAAACTGCCTCCAGAATTAGCTGCAAATTGTTGATGAGTTTGGGGTTGAGGGGAATCCGCTGGGTTGTTTAGGGAGCTGGGGCTCGGTTGATATTTAGGACCCTTTAGCATTATGCAGGTATGTTGTCACAGAGATGCCTCATTACAGTCCCTTAGGGATAGCTGGTAGATTTTCCATGCAGACAATTTCAAGGTACCTTTTCCCTCTGTGGGGAGATTGCCAAGTTCAACAGCAGAATGCAAATTGTCCATCCTGAGGATAGCACGTCAGATGGAGAAGTGCGGCAAATATTTCATCTCCAGTGTGCTTAATTGCTGTCACCCCATGCTGGGAGATTTTTCATCTGTGCGAGCGCACTTGCAGCTCCCGTTGCCTTGGTAACAAAGACAGATGGCTAGAAGGAACAGACAGTAGTCTCGGCAGAGCGAGCTGGTCTTCTGCCCCTGGTTACAACTAAATGTATTTGTAGCCTGGGGTGACAAGCAGATAGCGCTACCCAATATCCCTTCATCTCACTGGCACAGTCCAGATGACTTTATGCATGTTAATTGTATTTTTCTCATTTTGTGTGTCCCCCAGACAAGGCCGACAAGAAAGCTGCTGCCAAGAAAGAGGAGGAGAAGGAGCAAGAGCGCCTGGTGAGCAGCGGGATCTCAAAATATACAATTTGAAGAAGAAAACAAACGTGCAAACATATTCACGTATTATATGAATTGTATCAGACATTAAGGTTTGAAATTCTGTAGGAGTCCCACAGAGCAATCACTCTCACTGCAACAATCATGTTATAACTATGATCATGAGCAAGTATACGCCCCATATATTTGTGTGTATACAAACTGAATTTGCCCAATTGGGATTTGTTCTGTATTATCATTTACAGCTACCACAGGAATTTTGCAGCCCATGCACACCTTCATGATTCACTTAATTGTTGCTTTCATAATGAGACCCCCACATCATGAATGTAATCTGTATTGTTTGAAGAGACAGGTTTAATTGTACCGGTGATTAGTCAGCTATGAATAAGATACAAGGTAGTCAATATGTATTGATCGAAATTGCTACGTCTGCCATATGTGGGGAATACTCCTAGCGCTGGGGGCAGGAATTAGAAAACACCACAAACATCGCACCACACCCTTTAAAAGTTAAACTGTGGTTCAGATGAGGATAAAGTTTGATAGACCTTTTCTGCATTCTGCAAGCTAAAATTACACCAAGCTGTCTGCAGACAAATATAATTTCCATTTCTGAAATGTTGGAATCATGTAGGAACTCCAGCATTGCCAGCTCTCCTGCAGGTTTTGGCGCCCGTCCAAGCCAGCCGCCTTACCATCACTTAAAATTTCATTTGTGTGGCAAGAAGTTGACGAAAATAGATAGCGCCTTCGTCTGAATGAACATGGGTACAACCTCATTGCCATGCATAGTTAGTAAGCTAAGCAAATATAGTCTAAGTAGTGCTTGAATTTCAAAGCAGTATTGACAAGCTTATCAGTTCTTGTCCCAGCCCCCACATGGTAAAATCTAAAAGATCATTTCTGTAAAGCAAGTAAAACAGGTTTGCAGCCAGTTTGAAAGATGCAGATGTGACATAACGACTCCAGGCAAACAGCTGAGAGTTGTTGTTGTGACACAAAAAGGAGTTGCCATTGAGAGTGAACTTGGCAGTGGATTTGCCACCTTGACATAAGGGCAATTCTGAGCACCACACTAAAATATACTTTTGAGCTGGAGGGGAGAATTATAAAGTGTAGCTCGTCGAGCGCCCAATAAATTGGGAGTCATCCAGTTTGTACATCTCCCCTTGCCGCGCATAAAACGGCAAGCCCTGCTAAGATTGAACTCAGTGCCGTCCAATCAGCAGTGCCAGAAGATTCTCACGAATCCAAACTGTCCCAAAGTAAAGTCGAAGATTTATCACCCTACTTAAGGGGAAGAGTAGTTTGGACGGATCCACTGTAAGGTCAACATTGGAAGGTTGGGTTTATATTTGCTCGTGCAGAATCCATCAATTGGCAAGCATGAATGCAAAGGAGGTAATGTTTGCGTCCTTGCATCTGAAATGTTGAGGTGGCAACAAGAGGGTCGGTGGGAGAAGCCATGAAGTGGTTCATTGAATATGTATGTACGTGTAATTATGTTGTAGTAGTGGAGACCTGTTGATGTTCCTAGTATGAAATTGGGACGCTTCCAATTTGGGTATGATTGCTCTGATGTAGAGTTCAGTGCGTACTGACCAATGAGGAAGACCCATGTCAGGTTGCCATGTGCATATGTGCCTGTGCTGCTCAGAACCTCAGGAGAGTCCCTCTCCTTGGTGCTGAAACTCCTGTGCACAAATCTAACCCTGCAGACTGGATTCTTGGTTTTGAATTTCATTTCACGGTCAAAGCTGGAAAGTCACACTTAATGCATTTTGCAAAAATCCCGGACTGATTGCAGAAAAGACGCAACCATTTGGACTGACCCTAACCCATTTGCATCAACTCCGCAGTATTAGCGGTAATACGGCCCTACTTTAGAGCCCTGACAGTGGCAGCTTCCACCACTTTTGCAACTATATCTGTCTGAGATATGGATACTCCTCTGTGCTCTTTGACACATTAATGCAGTCTTAATATTCTGTCTTCCCCTTCCATTTAATTGCTCCCAGGAACGTGAGGAGGAGCTGCGAGACATGGCCCGCAAGATGCGTCGAAGGTTGGCACATTCATGGTTTAACAGGATCTATGTGCTGCCTGCAGTAGTGCTTGTTTGTGAAATGGCAGTGCAGCATGTCCCCAGGGAAGGTGTCGGTTGATAGAGCGAGTCCCAAACTGCATTGTCACGGCCGCTACAATCTCACTGCCACACACACCATAAATAAGTAATACGATCAGAGCAAAAGCTTAACATTACTTACATGAAGTTCACATTCGCTCATGCATTGCATCCAAAAAAACAAGCCAACATCTGTAATTATAGAAAATTCATTAAGTGTAATTTGCACGTCCTTTTATGATGAATGTAACTCTGCTGAAATTTTGTTAACGATTTCTGAAAGCAAGTCGATAAGGTGACAGTACCAGTTTCCTGTTTATTTGTTCTCCAGAGAACGAGAGCGCAGAGAGCGTGAACGTGCGGAGGAGTCACGACATTCTCGCAGTCGCTCCCGATCACGGTCGCCTAAAGGTTAGCGCTCTTAACTTGAAATCTGGAGTAAAAACCAACTGTGAGACAAACTCTAACAACAGAGGCATGCAACATTTATCTGTGTGGGCCCCACATGGATATATTTGGTTACAGTTGTTATATTGTCAATAATGCCATTAAGCTTTTGTTTACAGTGCAGATATGCAAGGTGGCTATTTAAAGTAGCCAGCCACCCATACATCTTTCATGTCCATGGTCATCAGAGGTTCCAAATGATCTTCATCCATCAGGCATGAAAAAGCAATTTTCTCCTTGTTGATATGGAGATTTTCTGATGAGTGCTATCTGTGAGATGGACATGCATGTATAATTTGATGTTTACCTGCCTCGTCCTTATTTTGCAGGCAGGAGGCGCGAGCGTGAACGATCATCCCCACGAAGGAGGTACACACGTACATATTGTTATTTACTGCTGCATAAAATTGAGAACTTGTTACGCTGGAGTTAAGCATGCAGATAATTAGTGCTGGTGTATCCTGGTGGTGGGAACGCTCCAATGCACTAAAACTTGAATATTCAGCTAGTGTCCTAGCAGAACTAATGCACAGATGGCAGTGACCGCAGCTCAACCATGTGGCCTGCCTGACACATCCTTCCAAATTTTTTATTCATTAATAGTTAATTGAAGCATGCCGGGGATTTGTATGCAAACAACCCATACACCTTCGGGTCAAGACAGGGAATTCGTCACAGAAATCAGATAAGGACAGCAGTGGGCTTTTCCAATATTGAGTCCTCTCCCCGCCAATTTGGACCGTCCTGGGTAATCTCGGGGCAAGTTGATGGAATTTCATCTGTGGAAAAATGAAGGGAAAACTGATGAGCTTAATCTCCCAGGTGGTTTTGTGGGAACATTTTCCTGCTGCCTGGGATGTTACTGAGTTGGGATGACTGTCCTCAGCACTCATTGAAATATTTGGACAGGTGGTTTGAGTAATGACAATTTTTCTATCGGCGAGAAATCAGACCTGGCCAATCACATGGCTGGATGGTTGAGGTCGTTTTGGCAGTAGGCCACAGGCTGCAGGACATAATGTCACCCCCACTCAGCCGCTCCAGCGGAAATCCAGAATCCATATGCGCATGTCACACTGCTGCCCCACTCCCGACAAAGGCTGAAATATATTTGTGCTGCTCCCCGTCCATTTTCCCTCCACATCTGCTTTAAGGTCTAGGTTCAAAGGCGTCTGCCCCTCCCATTGGCTGGAGTAGGCTTTTCCTGCAGATATAACGGCTTAAGTAAACTATTTCATGTCATCGTAAGTGCACATCCATATCAGATACACATGACCCATTACACGCTTTTACGACCTAGAGAGCGTACGAGTAGTGGCATAGAGAGCTTTGATGGAGAAAAGTTACCTGGTCAGCGGCAAAGTTAGCTAAGCCAATATTGTCGTTTTTTTCCAAGGCGGTCTAGGACGCGCTCCCGCTCAAGATCGCCCCCGCGCCACCACCACCGATCCTGAGAACTGGGCCCCGAGTCTGCTGCGTCGAGCCTCGCATCAGCTGACTGCATCGACTTAGCATAAGGAGGAAAGCACCAGTTATCGATGGACATCACATTAGTCGGACATGATGGATCCCACCTGTCAAGTGCTACAGATGGCATTAGCAATTGGAGGGAATTTTGAACTGTTTAACGTGCACCGCGCCAGGACGACATCGTGTCGGGACTTGGCTTCGGCGCAAAGAGCCGCCACTTTGCGGAGGAGGCGGTGTTAGTGTGAGACGTTGGAGGTGAATTCAATTTGTATAGGCATATTTGTTTTGTTATCGCAGAAATTAAATCGATAAGAGGGCAAGGGCAGTGGATGTTAAGTGCCCCTCGGGTTCCCAGGAATTGGTTATGAGGATTAAATGATAGCCACTGACCCTCTGAAGTGATATTTAGGAAGTAGATCAGCCAGGCTGTGATGAAATAGCCCTGCATAGTGAATGGAGATTGCATACATTTATAGGCTACCCACACTGTATGTACAGGCATGTGGACATTTTTACATTGTACACTTGTCCAACCTGTGAATGATTGTGTGCACTGTAGACAGCTTGGGATTCCGAATGCTGCGCAGGAGATGTGAGATTGCAATGTTGATGTTTTATCGATACTCAAATATTGCAAGAGATGATCCATCCCTCCAGGCATGTCGCCACTGTGAGATGTGGCAGAGATTGCACCATCTCACAAGTGCTTCCATTGGCACATCCCCAACGAATCTACTTAATATCGCTAATCTTCCTGCAAAGATTCGGTAACAACAAATAGGCTGCCTGCAGAAAAATGAGAGTCCCTTCACAAATTCACTGTGACTGCCATTTACTGGAAAATGTGATAAGGGGGAATGCTCTCCGCAGCGCACGGGATTCCCGACCATCCCTAATGCTTGCTGCAGAATTGTCCCGCAGTGTCGTGTCACCATATCAAAACTTGTACAGAAATGAGAGAGCAAGTTTTTGTTGTTGATGCGTTTGATCTCAATGGAATCTATTTCCGATGAGATTTGGGGCCATTCCAATTGAGGTTGAGTTTGGAAAGGCAACCGTTATATGTGAGATATGGTGGGCTGTAATCAGAGCAACCTTGCATGAGGGACGAAGTCTGTAGGGGGCTGTGGAATTGGACACACTGTCGGTGTGCATATGAAGTCCCTGGTCATTATTACGGAGGATGATAACATGTATGTTCTCCTGTCAAATTAATAGACATTTAGAATATTTGTATGAATAGAGGGCTGTGTCTTTCCTTGCTTATCATATCCATGTGTCCCCATAGGGGTTTCAGTTTGTGACCTTTGTACTTTCTTCGAAGGAACTTATTCCACCAAAAACAAGGAAGAAAAAGCCCAGAGGACCTGAATTATGTCTTAAGTTATCGCCTGTGCCATACCTGTACATCATTATCGTCCCAGGGTTGTGAACTGTCAGGAAACGGAAATAATATACAAGAGTGTAGACAGAACATGACAGCACCTCTGTTTAGACACATGCTGTTTACAAACTCTGTACCAATTAGTTGTTAGTCCATAAACATGCGCCACAGGTGGGTGTCATCAGAGGTTTGCTAATACATTGTAAACCATGAGTTCGTAAAAAGGCACCAAAGGCATTTATGATTGTCCACATAGAACGTGCACTTAAACTCCAAACTCTCAAGATGTATATTCTCTGAGGACGTAATTTTCCATTTATTATTAGGAAAAAAATGCTAATTGATATTTGTAAGCATCTGTCATTTTGGGGGAAATGCAAGAGGCACAGTTGTAATTAGCAATTGGCAAATTAAGAGACACTGTTAAAGCTCTGTTGGTGGTGTCTAGAAGTGTTACAAATGTTTCTACATACTTTTAGGAATTGAATAAAGAATGCATGTATATAACTGTATAGTCTTGCAGAAGTAACTGATTGTCCTCTTTATAACTTTCTTCTACTATAATTCAACCTGTCTTAAGCGTGTCAAAATTGGTCCACCGTGATTAGAGAAATAACTGAGATTTGCAGTTGAAGATTTGTAACGATGATATTAAAAACTTGGAGAGAGTGGGGGAGCAATGGTTTATAGCCATTCTGCCTGGTGGTGTCATATGAAAACGACTAATAACTTTACCAAGCATGTCCTTCAGAATCGTCAACTTAAAGTACATGTAATTTTAAGAGTGTTAATGAAAATGGCCCACCAATGAATAGAAATCTTAGCCTGGGACCTTCTTTTATAGAAGATATTTCAGTTTTGAAGCACAAGAGGGGATTGGTGGTAACAGTGGAGATTGAACATAGTCATAAGAAATTAAACAGAATAGAAATCTTTACTTGTTAGATGGAGATATATGACTCAAGGACAAAAGTTGATGATGTGTAAAGTTACTAAGTCTGAGTGCGTGTAGAAAATGTTAGATAAGACTCGGCCTTACAGATCAACCATGTTTTGTCTTGTGTGACAACTTTCTTCAGAATTTTTTGTTTACCCATTTGTGCCAATCCCAGTACTAGTACAATTTTTTTTTCTACTTTGTCGTCACAGTCACTTCTTAGTATAAACCCTAATATAGCCAAACTAACACAGTTATTAGACAGATGACGTTTCATCAAGTAATAATTCTATGATGAAGCTTACTGGACATCAGTTGCATTCCCAAAACTTTTCAAATTCTTGATGGCAAAAGGCCATTTCAAATTGATTTGGTGTTTCTGTGACTTAGTAGGGAAAATAAGGTGAAAGTTAAAAGGCCTTCAACATGATTCGTTGATGTGTGTGTTCAGTGGGAGCGGAAATGCATGATTATAACTTCAGAATACTGTTGATTCATTTATTTTCTTGGGGATTTGATTCCAAAGTAGTACGGGCTAAGGAGTCTTTCGTTATTTTTTCAGTCAAAACCTGTTTATTTATCAGGCACCAGATTTTAAATCTATCAATGTGGGTAGAGGGCAGCCATTACCAAATGCTGATATAACATAGGAAGGAACTGTTATCCTATCACAAAAACAAACAGGTCGTTCGTACATGCCGCGCTGGGCGCTGCTTTGTCAGCCATATTGGATATTTGCAGTCACTTGGCACTGATTGGCTTGTGCCAAATAAAACAAGGTAATATTTATAAGCAGAGTCTGCTAGATTGATGTTAACATTTGAAATGATGCTTAGCTGAAACACCAATATAATGCATTGCACTAAGTTGTGCAAATCTTTTAATTCATTGAGTATGGTCTCATCATCATCATATGGTCTAATCCATTATAAGATATACATTCAACTAGTCAAGAAAACATTGTTTACAACACATAGCCTTTATTTGCTGATCACAAAAAAAAGCATTTCAACTGCCTCTTATGTTGATTTGTGGAAAACGGGCAAGATTCCATCACTAAACAACTGTGGTCAGGTAATAACCTCCATGGTGGTGGTAAGAATGGTGTGACCCAGGATAAGTCTAAATTGACCATATCCAGTTGTAAGGCACAGCAGGTAAATTTCAAGCCTTAGGATGACATTTTTTTAGACTACAAATCTAAGGAGAGAAAAAAAATTAAGAGTTCCACGACTCCATGCCTTTGCCAAATGATTTTACCTTTACATCTGGTGTATGTCATTAATTATGCAAATAAGTTCCTTATTTACATAAATTATATTAGTTGATCATCTCCATACAAATAGAAGACGTACACAATGTTCAGAAGGGTTTAATCGCATTTACTGATAGTTTATGCAAATTAGGTCCTCATTTGCATGATAAATGTTTAATGATGTCCACCTGTACACAACTTCCAAATGTTAGAAGTAAGAAATTCTAGTCATTCACCAGCGGGATTATAGTATTTTCTCATTAATTCTGCAAATTAAATCTTTGCTTGCATAATATCTATCTATCAACATTATTCTCTTTCTCAGTTACAAATAACAGTCCTATAATGGAACAAAGCATGTTTATAAGATTTCCCCATTTATTATGCAAATTAGATTCTAATTTGCATAATAACCATTAAATTAAATCAAGCATCTCTTAAGCTATCTGCATACCAAAATCCATTCTCCTTCAGTCTGAAACTATACTGCAGTTCCAAAAAGGTTGCTAGGAGGCCGCTGCAGTACCATAGTTCTGCTGCATTCCAGAACGCGAGACATCAAAAATGGAAGTTCCGCTGCAGTACCTTAGCAAGCTGCTAGGGGGCCCATTATAGACCTTGACCTTATGACTGTACATCAAATAACAGTCTGAGATTCTTCATTTTTGTTCTTTCACATTTTCTTCTTTGACCTTGGAATTCACTTTGACATTCATTCAATATTCAAGGCCACAGCAAGTAAATTTTATGGATGACATCCTCAGCAGACTGAAAATAGTCAGATAGGGCGAAAAAAGATGGCTACATTTTCAAAATAAAGACCATAAAATGTTGTAACAACTAAATGGACAAAACATGGTATCACAGCCAACAAGGCATTCATTCCATACAAGACCTGCACTGGTGTAGTAAAAGTGACACTTGTGTGGTAGACTGACAACTACACTCATGGCTTCCATATTGGTGCCACATTTACAACTATCCAACTACTACTTCTACAACTACAGTCCTGGGCACCTCGCGTCTCTCCTACAAGTACAGTCATTAGGCTACAGTACGACACAACATACTTGCTCATGTTGGTAATTTTTCGTCATGTTGACCATCTCCAAAGAAGAAGAAAAATCTTTTTTTTTTTTCTGGGTGTTATCCATAAAATTTACTTGCTTTGGCCTAAGCTGCGTCCCACCATCCACCTCAAAACTGCTCTGTTCGTGCACCTCTCTGCTACTATATCTCTTCCAAAAAGCCGCATGTCATATCACCAGTCAGCTCCTTCTAATCAACCTGATGGCTTTTCTCTGGTGGTGTCATGTCCATTTCATTTTGCATCCTGACTTCAGTGGGTAAATGTGCAACAAAACTATATGTCGCACTCTGTTGTTGCCCCCTGATGGATTCTCTGACCCATTTTCTTCTGCTATCACCTACTTGGCCTACATGTACATGTACAGTGGTACATTGCTGTGATGTAGTCTTCTCTTAACATGTCACCATGTGCTCTCAGATGACATATCCATGTCATGTTTCTCTTGGTTTTCCGATTTGACCTCTGTTATATTGCAATGGTACGTGAAAACAAAGTGTATATGATTATTCAATAAAGCAATCCTATATCCACTTCTGATTCTAGAGCTGCCAAGACTTGCAAAATGAAATAGATGATAAAAACATAGGGATGCAAGACATTGAGCAGACCCACATTCAGTCTATTGTAGTTGAACTGCTGATTGTGATGGACAACTACAAGTAGGATGGTCCATCTACCAAAAAGGATTAATATGATACAAGAAAGGCAAAATTTTCAAGAAAATGCAGTATGTTTCCCTCATACTACTGCCGTGTTCATACATCCAATTTCTTCTAGTTTTAAAGGTAGACTGAAGGTTCAGTTTTTCATAATGGTCAATGCAAACCTCTATCAAGGCAGTAGGGTCAAAGCAGGCCTTTTGCCCACAGGGTCCGATGTACCTAATGAAACTACATCTGGTAAAACCTGGATAAAACAATCAAAGTCTCACCAAAAAGCAGTTACTCAAGCAACTGGATAATGGTTTTGGAAATGGTCCGACATTTCGTATAGTATCCACTATCCTTCGTCAGTGACACTGGAGAGATCTGGAAGAAACAGGTCTTTTATACTCTAACTATGAAAGAAGACAATTTCAGATGTCCAATAGGAAACGTAAGACAATTCAGACTGCTACAAACTACTACTTTTTGGTGTATCTTATTACCTGGATGTCTAACCTACATCGACGAATCAAAGTCTCCTCCACATGGCCACTCCTACATTTTGTATATAACAGACTTGACAGCTCATGTCAGCCACAAGGCAGGTTTTTCCTAGAACACCCTTGATTAAAAGGTTGAGACCCCTGTAGAAAGATTAGCCAAATTCACTCTTCGTGTCTGCCTGTGAGGCACAACTTTGACATTATCTGTCATTCCCCACTTCTTATATATGTAGGCTTCCAAATCCACAGGGTGAATATCTTACAGTTGTGTACATGTACATGTATCTCTTTGACCTTTTCCTATCAAAACCACAAGTACTAATTTTTTTTTCACATAAAACATCCTGTGGCAATGAATTAATTTCTGGTAAGCAAAGTTTTTGTGGTTTTCCTGTCGATTCGACAGATGAGCAGGCAGACAGGCATTTACCTGTTTTGCCTGACCTGCACATGACTTTTTATGGTGAAGGAGGGGTGTGCAATTCCTTCTCCACCCTCTCGTCTACTGGAGCACTAAGTCTCACAGGGACAGAACTGGTAACCAAAGTATAATAAGTCTCAGTGGCAAGAAGTTTTGAGGCTTATCATCATTTCGAATGATTCTCTCCTTAAATGAGAACTGTTTTTTTTTGCATTTTGCCGCCTTAGCGGCAAAATGCCCTGAGACCAGAATAGTTGCCGTTGTGATGGAGTGATGTTGTGATGTTGTGATGTTGAGATGAACGGACCTGTTCAAAATCTGCAACGCATTTGTATACAACTTAAAAGCTCTGTCGTGAGTCATTGTCTGTGGTCCGTAATGGGGCCTGATATTTGATTAGATTAAATGAATGAAGTATGATATTCCTAAGATTGATGCAGCATATAATCAAATTATTGCTTTTACATTTTAACGTTGTATTACCAATTCATAAAGATGAAATGTTTTCCAAATAAATCGTGTATATATATATAACAGTTACATATAGCCTATCCCAGATTCCTTTGCGACTTAGTTAATATTCATGCGTGCGGCGGTGGTGTTTTCCGTGCGTGTAGCGATTTTCGATTGATCGCCGTGTAAAATTGAGAAAGGCCTAGAACTTCAAACTTACCAGAATTGTAGTATGTAGTATGGAGGCCCTGGCAATGTAAAAATTTTAAGCAGGGGATAAAAGATTGTTGAGATATGGCCTTCGGGAAAATGCCTCGCGAGACGGGAAAGTCACTTCCGCGTTTACCTGTTCGAGCGCTCTGCGGGCATGGCGTTGCGTCAGCCTGATTTGCATCTCAGCCTTATTTGGAAGCAACCCATATATGGTAGGATTGGATAGACAAGAAAACAAGCTACAATTTGGTACGTGAAACTTTCTTGTACCGCAATTTTAAGGTGGTTTACCTCCAGTTTGCAAATTTAGATGGCATTTTTCACCATTGATGTCTTATTTTTTCAAAAAGTTGCATCCATGTGTGTAACAAGCGGTTTCTAAGCTTTAAAATGATGTATAACATGTGTAGGTTTGTTGTGAGTTAGCGATGTGAATGTTCAACATGTGCTACTCGCTCCGTGTGGTGTGCCGAGTCCGGGCCGTGAGTTACGGCCGTAGGACCCTGCATATAAATTTAGTTAGGCGGGTCCATAATTATCAAAATATTCTCGTTTCCATGTAAATAATTAGCGTATTGATATTCATTAATTGTATACAGATAGCCTTTATAAGTGTAGATACATTGTATGTTCGGACACGTTTGTTTCAGGTTTGAGACGCAAAACTTTTGTTTTCTTTGTTACCAACTTCATGAAAGGAAACATCATTTGTAAATGTGTCCAACGTGAGCATATTTACGTTGAGATGATCACTGAAGTTCAATTTTTACCTTGTAAGATCCAAAAAATCAATAACATAGCAAGTTGTGTTTGTTGTTGAATGTGATATCAAGGGCATAGAGGTTTTTGCTGATATTTCCAATGTTAAAAGTTTTCAGATTTGCAAGATGCTGCATTGGGAATAGCACCTGGAACATCATAGAAGAAATTGAGATGGCACAGAGGGAGAATTACAATGTATCAACCATTCAAAGCTGTGCAGCTTAGAAGAGGAGCTACCAAGTCTTTTCAAACATATGTTGTAATGTCAAAGAATTATCAATTGTTCAATAAACTTGAATAAACCAGTTACAAAGTCAGGTGGTCATGGTTCATAGGTAATATTTTTATATACTTTTGGTCATTAGATGTCGTAAAAGTAGTATTTCCTGGTGAAATGTGATAGTTTTGATGGCAAATTTAGAATTAGCATGTGCCAAAACCCTTTAGTAGTAAGGTATGCTGATATTCAATGCTTATGGTCAGACTGTGAAAGGGAATAACTCAAGAAGGGGTTGACGGATCATCATGATTATTGGTATGTAGATAGATTAAGTGATGCTTCATGTAATTAAATATTAATTATGCAAATCAGAAGCTAATTTGCATAATTGATGTGGAAATTATCTAAACTATTTCTATTCTGTTATATTAAACATGTGATACTTGTCACTGAGATAGAGAAGAATGTTGATAGGTAATTTTTTATGTGGACTTATATAAGTGACAGGTGCCGATGACCTTTGACCTTTTGAGATATGTTACAAATTAGTATTTTTGATTACACATAATCTCGTAACCATGTCTCTAGAATGTCTGCAATAAACTGTGTTAAGAGAATCTACTACACATTTCCAATATCTGAAATATCTTAGTTATAGGATGAACAGTTTATTGATTATCGCTCTTCAAAAAGGGGTCATCTGGAAATGATTGGCCACTTTTCCAGCTGTGCATGTGCCATGCTGAAAAAACTTAATTTTCAGCAGGTTGACCTCACCTGTAGTGAAAGAAAAAGGCAAATAAACATCTTATCTTTACTTGATTGCTACAAAATACTACTTGGACTGTGCAGAAAAGAACTTTTGAGTGGCACAATGTTTTTACTTTCTTAATTATTGCTAATTAGAAATGCGATTTTCACACCTGGCGCCACACCTGCGGACACCGCCCAGCAACTTTAAAGGGCCATATCTCTGGAACGGAAGGTCCGATTTTTGTTCTGTAACTTTTATTTTTCATAAATCAACACCCTCTATTAGGGAACACAAATGTTCTGATTCCCCTGGGTACAAAACAATTTCGACTGGAAACCCTATGACATTAGTAGGATTTCCAGTGCGAAAATGGAAATTGCCACGATTTTTCATTGATCGCCCTGTATTATCGAAAAAGAACTGGACCTTCTAACTTACCAGATTTGTAGTATGTACTATGGAGACCGTGACAATGTAAAAATGTTAAAGCAGGGGTATACGATTGCTGAGATATCATTTTCTGAAAAGTGCGCTATGATGCAGAGAAGTGACTTCCGGGTTCAGGGGTCACTACACAAATACCTCTGACGTCAGCCTGATTTGCAGAGCTACGGTCCGGGATCGAGTCCAGGGGAGGGTGATTTTAAATTGTTCTTGTTTCCTTTTTACATCCATTTAATATAAACAATAGTTTCAGCACATTCCAATAACTAGAAAAAAACCGTGTACACACGCAAACCTTGGCAAAATGCCAGCTTTTTTAAAGCACTTGTTTACTTTACTGACAATGAGACAAGTCATTACATGGGTCTGCCTACTAGACAGCTTTCGGCTGGTGAAGGGCTAATTTGCATAATTAATTTGGACAGTTGATAAATACATTGCATTTCATGTAAGAATACGAAAAACATATGCCATATGTAACTAAAAGAGAGAGAATTATAAGGCTTACTGTTAAGAATATATATGTGATTGGCAAAAAATCCCGAAATTCCACAGCAGTTTGTCCTCCCGTGCGTAATTTCACCACATTTTTGGAAGTGAATAACTTGGGAAGGGTTTGACGGATCATCGTGATTTTTGATATGTAGATAACTTCGGAGATGCCTTCCCTAAATAAGGACTATTAATGCAAACCAGGGGCTAGTTTGCATAATTAATGAGCACAGTTTATTAAGCCACATAATACTAATTTCATTATACTAGGACACTTAAACTTTTAAACATGATATATGTAACTAGAAAAGAGAGAAATATGGATAGACATCAATTATGCAAACTGTTACCTAATTTACATAATCAATGAGAAATTTTGTATTATAGTGTTGAATGACGAAAATTTCATCCTTGCGACATTTGGCAGCAACTTGTACGTTAAGTTGAACATGCAGATGAAAGTCATGCAAATTAGGGTCTCATTTACATAATCTATTAGAAAATGCTACAATAGCTTTCTTTGCTAAGACTTTCATACTTTGAACACATTGTTATCTAGGTAGAGGAGATGATCAACTGATATCTTTTATGCAAATTAGGACCTCATTTCTATGATCAATGAGAAACATTTATAATAGGTCACTCGAGCTTGTCACAAGAGATCACCTTTCTTGTTAACATCAATGCCCTTCAAACATCCATCACGTAAAACAATCTTCATACATACATACAGCCAGGCGAAAGGATAGCACACAACTACACATACACACCTACAACAACAATCATTAATACTTATAGACAATAAAACCGTCACCATGGCAGTAGTTTTTATTGCCACACTTATTTCCATTATGGAAACAGCCAAAAATTGATGTGCGTGTGGATGTCATCCCGCATATAATAAAATCAAAATGACCAAAGGTGATTTTTGTTCAGCTACATGGGTTAAAAGTCTGCAACGGAGGTTATCGTAAATGCAGACATTTTTGCAGACATTTATGCTAATTTACCTTGAACTTAAAAGCACAGCGAACATTTTTCCATGGCAGTAAGAGACTACAGTGCACGGTACTACCGCGAACTTAAAACCACTGCGAACAGTCCTTTTTCCCGCTACCACGAAATTAAATCCCTATGAACTTTAAAAATGCATTAACATACCATAGCAAACATTAACAAGTTTTAACATTACCAAGCATTAACATACCATAACAAGTACCTTGTTCCCTCTTTAAACAAGAATAGAAATAAAAGACAGGATTGAAATGGTGGCGATTGTCTCTTACAGTCTTACTGGAGGTGACCATAAGACAAACCAAGCCTGGGATAGAAGGGTCCGGATGTTAAATCCTTTGGTTTTGCACCACTTTTATTTTTGTTGGATTTTTCTTTCTTTTCGCCCACAAAACAAACTGAAAACAGCACCTCTATGAAATACCAATAACCTAACATGTCCATGCAGTGTCCATTTCAATCAGCCCAAACAATCCGGAATTTTGTTTAAATCATGTTTCTGTCTAAATCCACAGACATGTTAGTCCCACACCACATTCGCCTTTCTGTTCCAAAGGGATGTTGTATACAACCCTGTCTCAAAGTCTCCTGTTTTTGATTGAAGTTAAGCCCTCCACCAACAGGTATCTCTAGGATGTTGGCTGCGTGGCCCTCACAAAGGTCTCCCCATATCTTTTAGTAGTAAGAAATTTCTGCCTCGGAGCAAAGGCTTATGGACGTCTTATCTTAGCTCCAGCACAGGTTCCTTCAGTCTGACCCTGTCAAGACGTGTGGATCCAACGACGCTCTTTCTTAAGACTTCCCTGTGCAATGACATTTAAGAAGACTTGATCCGTTGTTACATGCTTGTCAGGCATTGTAGTATCCCAATGGGGGTCACCATAGACAATTCTCCCTTCTGACGAGAGCAATATCACCAGAAGACGCAACCAAGTTGCAACGTCTCCAAATCCTTTAATACCCACTGTAAGGTATATGGCCGAGGAGGTGGTTTAGAGATTGACCCCACGCAGTCCCCCCACGGACATTCATTACTACCTCCTCCTCTACTATTCTGCATTAGACTTCAAAATTACTCCCAAACAAAGTTATATGTTGTAAAACCCAGATGTAACAAGCAGTATTGGTGCGACCTTTAACCCAAGCCATCTCCCAACCTTGACCATGAGTCCGCGGAGAGCATTAACTCTCAGCTAACGTCGTCTTCTGCACATTAAACTTCCTCCTATGTCAGCCGGTGGCCAGAGACGGTAACTCCGGGGACACCACCATAAACGTGTATTACGTCCCATAATCCGGTAATCCGTGCTCCCAGCTAAACCTATTTCTGCTTCATTAGAAGGTGATGTAATTGGCGACGGTACCCCAAGGCTGCAATTAGGACTCCTTCTAAGCCCTGACGAAATACGTTTTTGGAATCCAACAAGCTGGCAGAGATACTGCTTCCTTCTTAACTTCCGTGCACAGCTTGCTACACTGTTGGAGACAAGCTTAGAATTTTTGCCGTTTCCTATCATTTTGATATCATTTAGATATCTTAACTTTTAAGTGATACATGAATGTCCGTTGGTGGTAGATGTTAGATATTTCCAGTGCTTTGAAGTGTTTTTGATAACTTTCAGCACCTCTATAGTGCGATTTTTTTCTTGTCTCTTAAATAATAAACCAAACTTGTATCATTGCACAATCTCCACATAATTAGTTTAGTACCATAAAATGTTTTAATGACTGCTGATTTTAGCTATGATTTTTCGAAGGTCAAGGTACATGTAAATTGTCTTATAGGCCTCTATGCAAATTTGTCTAAAAGAAATTACTCTTGTTTCATTGCAGATGATCATGCAACAAATGTTTCGATTAAAATGACGGATTTCCACTGATCACCTCCTGGTCCTTTATTTGTGAACATGATTAACATATGGAATATAATTATATACCTCCCTGTAAATTAGTAGCCTCTTCCATCGACCCCACGACCTGGACTGTCAAGTCTGATTAATAACTGGTTCTGCCACCTCTGAGTCTGACCTGTACTTCCTACCACTTTGACAACTGCCATCCTCTTTCCACTCATTTCATGTCACTCTACAGTGCCTTCAAGTAACTATGCACACACACATAAAACATACTGGTAGATTCCGTACACGGAGTCACTGATCAAGAGACATGTATGGTTCTGGACTTTACAAAGGTGTGCTTAATGTTCCTCATTTTCTAGCCCTCTTCTGAGAATTTCCATCTTGCATTAGCCAAGATACACCAGCTTGTTCTATTGGAAGACCAGTCCACACACTAAGCCTATACTCCGCTCCACCTTTCATCTATCGGTTCTTTGAACAGTCAAGATATTTTTAGTCAGAAAGGGAACCTCTCTTGAGTCCAGTTTCCAGGGCCTGTTTTAGCTGTTCTTTTCTTTGTTTCTTTGATCTCTTTTGTGACTTGCAGATCTGAAATACAAAGATGGAGGCTTAGTTGAGGTTCTTAGCGGAATCTCCCTGGAGTTGTTGAAAAAGCAAAAGAAGACGTCAGGAAAAGGTCAGAAATATATACCATATTGTAGTAGAGTTAGTGTTTCCCCTTTTGAGCGTTGGTACATAAAGTCTGCTGGTGACATCACCTTGCTTGCTGACCAGACAAGTCAAGATTGTTCTTCCCTTGATGTTTTAGGGTTACAAATTAAAGTTTACAATCTTCATAAAAGTTTGTGTGTTTGTTTCGTCTTTTCAAGGAAAAGACAGAGAATCCTCACATTGTTCTCATTTTCCACTCCTCCACTCCACCACTCCTCTTTTGCTTGCGACTCTGCTGTAGCACAGCAGTCTCCAGCTCTTAATTTTTTTATTCCCACTGGATGTTTGGGAGCCCATGTTGTTGATTTTCATTGTTAAATCGAGGAGGAAGTACGTATTCAACAATGCCATTTTATAAAGCTCAGATTTGGGGGCTAAATGAAAAGTTTTATCTGTCCCATTTCCATCCTGGGATGGAGGGATGGGTCCTGAACATGTACAGCCTGGTTTTGTTTTCTTGGCATTCTGTTGTTTGTTTGCATTTCTGTTATTTAGTTTCCTCTGTTAGGTTTCTGCACACATGTAGTTTCTGTCACATGACAGCATGGCCACTTCGTCCTGCCTGTCACAGCTAATCAGATTATCACTTTTCAAATACTGTCACCTCCTCTAACCAGACAGCCCATGACAAGGTCATTTCCACGACAACAGATCCTTTTACAGGACAGTATTAAATTATTCAGGAAACCATAAAATTAAGATGACACTTTCATCATTTTTTTCCTTTGAGGTGCAATTCGTACTGTTAGCTTTTATAAGGCCCCATGGCCATCATTTACACAACTGTTTAACTAGGGGAGGGAACTGGTCAAATAAATCAGGTATTTCTTGGTGGGCCAGTCAAAAAAAAAAACAGACCATAATTTTTTTATATTTTAGATGGAGGAAGTAGTCAATGCATCAACTTAAGAAAAACGCAACCTCATACCTTCACCAAATGATTTGAGTGCCATATCCTAAATGTTTCTCATGAAGCTAAGAGGTTTCATTTGCATAAATTGTATCACAAATTTCTCAAAACAAAGGAAGGAATTAATTTTGTAGCATATTCTCACACATAATGTAAATGAGGCCCTCATCTCTTATGTAATGTCCACATTAACTTGACTTCCATAATGAGTGGAATTCCCACATGAAGTGTTATAATTATTTGCCATTAATTATGCAAATAAGGTCTTCATTTGCATATTTATATCTGTTGTGATTCCTCTCTTTTAGACTGACACATGTTTGAGTTTGATTGACCTATCATGGAGTGCATCAGATTTCAAAATGTTCTTAATCATGCAAATTAGATCCTGATTTGCATATTTAGCATATTGTTATGTAAATCATCACCTAAGCTATCTACATGCCAAACATCATGATAATCTGCTTAACCCCTTCTTGTGTTATTCTCTTTCAAAATCTGGAACAAAATTGGCCCCTTTGGTTGTAAAGCGTCTTAGAGCTACTTAGAATCTACCACTCATATATCATGACCATTTTTACCTGATTTACGTAATGAATGAGAAATTGTTATTATAGTGTTAAATGACGAAAATTCCATTCTTGAGACATTTTGCAGCAAAATTGAATATGCGGATGTTATGCAAATTAGGGTCTCATTTACAATGTACATAACGTATGAGACAATGCTACAATAGCTTTCTTTGTTAATACTTTCATACTTTGAACATATTGTTATTTAGGTAGAGGAGATGATCAACTGATCACATCATCATCCATCATGTAAAAACAATCTTCATACATACAGCCAGGCAAAAGGATGGAACACAAATACAACACACCTACAACAACAATCATTGATACTTGAAAACAATAAAACCGTCGCCATGGCAATAGTTTTTATTGCCACACTTATTGACATAGGAATAAAGATTACTGAAACAGTATCTATGACCACCACTTATTGTGGATCCAAATAAAGTCAAAGCTTGTCTGTTCTGGTAACACTCCTTCGTTTTAGTGCTGCCTTTAAGAAAGACCGCTAGTGTCGAAGGGCTCAGAAGTTTTACATTTGTAGCACTGACCCTCTGGGCTTCATCACCAGTGTGTTATCTGTGCCCCCCTGTGTTATTAAAATCCAGACCATCTTGATACTGTAAAATCCTAACAGTTTTATCTCAGAAGTATTTACAATTTGAAAGTAAAAAGTTTTTATAGTCTAACCCAGGGGTAAGAAGAGCGTGGTAGTAAAGCTAAGTGGTCCCTGCAGCCGCGAGACACCATAACTAGTCGTATCTGTTGGGATGGTCGGGTTAACGACTGCAGCCACGGAAGCCAGGCGTAATGTCGGGCACAAGGTCTGCCCTGACTAGACATGGTTCTAGTACTTGGATGGGAGTCCTCCAACCAAGGACGTCCGGATTGCTGTAGCCTCACGAAGCTTTCCACGAAATTGTCTTCCGGGAGGGATGTAAAACGGGGTCCCGTGCTCGAGGAGGTGCCTCAACCACGTTAAACAGCCTCATTACCCACACTTTGGGTACCTACTGGCTGCAAAATACACCCGATATTATTATTATTATTATTATTATTATTATACCTGCTGTGGAGGAGGCAAGTACGTGTACAGACAGGAACTAACAAGAGTTCGGAGACCTCATATCTCCATGAAATATTCTGATTATGTAAATGACTTCACATCTGCATAATTTATGCTTAGTTATATACACCTACTTACACAGGTCGCAATGTTGACAGTCCTATTATTTACTACTTATAAGAATTTTGGCCCTATGCATCAATA
>NC_049979.1:25508385-25575240 GCF_000003815.2 Branchiostoma floridae
GAGTTTTGACACATAGTAAATCATATCATCAGTCATGTGTGAGTTTTGTCAAAATCACTGGCCCACTTCAGTGTATCAATCATTGGAAGCCCCAATAGGGTGTTGGTTAAGGGGTTACAGGTGTCACTGGGTCAGCTGGGTTACTGGCACTCAGATTCCTGAAATCAAGAGAAAGTTATCATTGGTGTTGGGGGTGTATTAGGGGCTTTGAACTAGGGGTTGAACAAAAATTTATCCACTGTAAAATAAACTCATTTACTTTTGCAGGGACTTGATTAATTTTCTTAATTGGATGGGAATTTGAGTTGTTGTTTTTCTGTGGCTTAAGTTCACAGCTGAAATAGTTCTCTAGCAATGCATTTGAAATGGATGTTTGCACAGTGGTGAAGAATAGACAGATCATTGAAAAATATGCAGAAAGAACCCCCCCTAAAAGAAAATTTTAAATCTAATTGCAAAAGAAATTGATGGGAAAAAATGCAGAGTCACAGGAAAAAATACATAACGACACAAAATATTTATCTCTCATAAACCTTTTTTTTAGATACAAGACATTTCATTGGCAACGAATTGGCGTATGAATTTGTTACATAAATTTAAAATTTACTATACACTGCTTGTCCATTCACTATTGTATTTTTTCTACAAAATTTTCAAAAAAGTAGAAAAGGAAAAGTTTCAAAGTGTTTTTGTAATGAGAGAAAACAAGCATGAAAATGGGTAGATTAACCTTTACCTTTGTGAGTGACCCCACAACTTCCTATAGTCTGTGTATGCTGGTGATCTAGAAGCTCAATGTGTTGTAAGCCCTTGCTGGCCCTTGCTTTTGAAAACAAATGGTATACCGAATTTGAAGACTGAAATGAAAACCATGTCTGTACCTTGGTATAATAACCAAGTATTTAGTTTGTTTTATTGGTTGTTTTTCTAATTTTCTTTTAACTTTGTTGGGCAATACCTCTGTTTTGCAAAGAACATATTGTTTTGGGAAAAAATCTGATAGTAAACAAGTAATGTATACATGTATAATGTAGTCTACATGAAATTTATGATTTCAATTTTTTTTACCTCTATTTTTTTCATTAATTTTTTACACTGGATGGTGAAATAATGAAGTGTCATTGAAGCCAACTGTGAAAAATTAGCTGATCAAGGTAGTCAGATACAGTGTCCTTGAAAGGCAAAAGCTCTGATAGACAAGAAGATCTTGCTTCCATTGTTCTTCCATTATCCTTAAAATCTTTACATTTTTCTGGATTTTTTTTCCTGTAAGTTACAAATGCAAGGCTGTTTGTAACAGCTAGAAAAAACCTACCGATTTGGTGTTCTAATGTCTGCTCAAAGATTAGTTTGTTTTGAGCATTATGTGCAAAGTGATTTTTTTTCCTATTTGAAAAGTTGATAGATTATCTCCAAAATGTATTACCATCTACTTGTAGTTACAGATCTTTGTAGAAATTTTTTTCCAGACAGTGAAGCGATATCTCCCACTGTGCATGACCCCCTTGAGGGTTTACAATGATGACTGCATAAGTCCTTGTGCCTAATGACTTAAGCATTAGATAATTGATAAATTCATAAGGAGAATTAAGAACGTATCATGCCTACTCAGCCTCCAATTCAATTATGATTACAGAGTTGCAGCCAGCTTTCCAAGTCACCTGAGAATTCTGCCAAATTGAAACTTGGACTTTCGAAAACAAACCATTTCTTTAGAACTATAGCAAGCACAATGGTCACAATATACTTCCTGAAAATGTTATTTAATTATTCTTCATATGAAACTTCAGTTGTTGTCAGATAACGCCGCAGCAATCAATTTTTTTCCTGTTTCAAAAAATTACGAATCATTTTTCTTTTGTTGCTAAAATGAGACGTTGCACTTTTTTGTGACGTCAATATAGAGGTGTCGCTTAATTTCAGTTGTATAATTTCTGATTGCATATTTTCCCTTCACCTAGAAATTAATGTGCCATGATTATCATCTAATGGAGGGAGGAAAAATTTATATTAAAAAAGACAGAAAATTCACCTTCCTATAACATGACTGTAAAGAGACTCCCTTTTTGGGGGTTTTGTGTTTCCTGCAAAATATTGTAAAGAAATTGATTTAATAAATTTGAATGAATAAATTGCTTAAATAAATTCTTTTTTAAGTTTCAATTTTGCACATAGGTCAAGATAATGTATCCATCAGAGGTGTTACACAAGCTCTGGTGAACAATTAGTCCAAAGTGTTATTTTATCCCCTACAAAGGCGGCAGCTTGCTTCAGGGTCAACAGGTGTAAACACGTGCCATATGTCTGTCCTTCAAGGACATCCTTTCATCCCGCAGGCTTTACGGGTCGTTATCCGGGAGGATCAGCAGAGAGAAAGGTCAGGTAGTCACAGGTGTGCACACGTGGACACACCTGGACACGCGCAATTAAGACGCACGCTATCATAGGGATAAGACTTACTGTTGTATCCCTTTTGATACACCTTTATGGCTATCCAAAAAGGGGAAAAATCGGGAGGGGGTTAATCCATGTGTATTTATACATTGTATGTAACCAGGCAAAACAGTTTTTATTACATTTTCTGAAAGTATGTGTTTTACATTTGCATGCAACAAGGGAAACTTACAAAATAATTTTTATTCCATTGTCTGAGTAGATATGTGATAGGATAACTCCTCACTCAGGCTAAATTTCGCTTCATGGATTCAGCTTTATTACCTTTTTTGAAGATGAAATAATAGTTGGCACCATATTTGAGGCTTTGAAAGGTATGCAGTACAGTCTTTGCAAGCTTTAAAACCCACCCAAAGGAGCTGCAAAAAGTATTTGCTGCATCACGCACAAAACCACTTCTCTTGCGCTCGACTCTTCTTCATCCTCTCCTGTCTTCTGACAGCCGTTATCTTGTCGTCCTTTCAGTGCTGAGATGTGATTTGTGCCCGCCCCATCATTCACCATCCGGGATGCCTCACCGTCGACTGGCAGGTTGGCCGCTCCATGCTGGGTGGCTCTGACCTCTAACTACAAACACCGCACAACTCAGGAGGGGAAAACAGCAACTGAAGAATTAAGATAAGCATTGCTTCTGGACTTGGGCCGGCTTATCAAGCCATTGCCTTGGGTCCTGCCTGACAATTGTAATGCAATCGTAAGCCTGTGGAGCTCAGCGGTAATGAGCTTAGAGAGGGAAGGTTGCCTTCGCTACACCTAGTCACAGTGTATACACTCAGCTGGAAGATCTTGTGCAAATGACTCCCCCTCCCTCTGGGACTGGCTCCATCATTCAGGTAGGCAGACGCCTGGAAATTCCATCTCCCCAGCGCAGGTGCAAATCAAGGCCTCCAAGTTCAACATCAAATTCCTTGTAATCATCCTCACCGACCTGATTAGCATAATGGGGCATGGCAGAAGAAAGACTTTACAGATAATGACATTTGCATACATGCATGAGATTTGTTACGGCTTCTTCTTGGCGACTGGGAATGACACATCCTAGGGGCCACCTTGACCAAGGGAAAACAACTTTTTATTGCATTTCTCTTCATGTAATCAAGCATCCTGTTTAATTTGCCCAAAGCCAAATTGATATGAAGCATCACTTCTGTCCTGTCCTCCTTGACTTCCATTAAATAAATGCCCTGTCCAGCAAAACGCAACCCTTCATATTTCACCGGGGTTTTTAGATGCACACTTCTTGTCAATGGGCATCTGCAGCCAATCAGAGATCAAATCCGTGGATACATCTCCGTTTAGGACATCCTCGTAAAAACAAGCCAATCTCTCTAGAAATTGCAAGATATGGTGTTGTTGCTGGCTGGGTTAGATGGGCTTGACCGAAGGGCAGGGACACCTGAGAGGAAAAGGGACATCGAGTTGATGAGACAAAATTTAATTCAGGATCAAGTCGTTGTTTTGAAGCTCATTTTGCCGGAGACCCGGTCATGTTCAATTCAGTTTTGTGCATGGATATTGGCCATCAGTCCCGATGCTCAGGGCTAATGCTACCTGAGGGACCGGCAGGGAAAATGAAAGATTTTTGCCCCATATCGAAAACCTGCCAACCCCTTGCCTTTGGCAGTGACTTCTTCTCTACTGCCCATAAAACCGCAGGTTATTGGACGGAGTATAATGGGGCCAATTTCACAGGCACTAAACCACTTTGATGCCCACATTTGCATTGTCCCTATTTCCATTGAGCACTCTAAGCATGACAGGTCGACACAACACTATTCCCCAGTGGACAGCAAGCTCCATTTTCAATTACAAAGTCTTGGCTCTTGGGCGTTATTCAGCCGTTCCTGCTGAGCTGACCCGCTCCTCTGAAAAGAATGGCCTTCCATGTGTCATTGCTGGCAGGAGGTCAGCCTGCTGCCATTTGTTCAGCACTGACAGACCCTTTCTTCACATGAAAAACCAGCAAATGTTTTCAGAAGTAAGGGATGGAAACCATCCTGTCAATAGGGCCATTTTAATCAGCTGAGGTGGCCGTGCCCTAGACAGGGGTAGAAGTACTTGCATCTGCATTGTTTGTCTCAATCAGGAAGAGTCATGGGGCTTGGGTTCCACGGGGCAGCCCGAAGTAATTTTAATTTTGATTGGTCCAACTCTCCGGGGACACAACCTGTGCCACCAAAGAAAAGTGACAGTTTTCATGCCCCGTCATGTGCCAAGCCGGAGTCCCCCGCTTTTGTTTCCATCAAACCACAAGGACAGATTACTGCTCGGCCTCTGGGACCCTCAGCGCTCCCCACAAAGGCCTCTGCGCAGCCGTTGCCCATTCAACTTGCAGTAATGCGATGCCCTTTGCCACTTTCCCCTCCAAAAATACCTGATATGGAGAAATCCGCCTGGTCCTCGGGGACCCGCCTGCACTAGGACATTAGCCAGCTCTCCATTTGACTGACTTTTTCCAATAAATTCTTGTCATTGCAGGAATAGAGACAACATCACTAACAAGGGTCCTCCCTGACACCATTTCTTCACCCTGCAAATTTACTCACTGAGAGGTTGGCCAGTACCAGGTATATTACTGTTTTCCTGACAGGTCCCTTGTTGTCACATACATCAAAGACAAAATGTTCTACAGGAGTATTATATTGCACGCTGCTCCCCTGGGAAGGTAGTGTAGGAGCTGGGGACAATTAATGAGCTGGTCCCCTAGCTACTGCAAAGGGACACTACACTCCATTATTTATGTAGGAGGACCATTAGGGCAGACACTCACACACAATGACGAAATGGACACGCACAAAACAGCCAAATGGACCTTAATCTACATTAATCCACCGCCAACATAATGGACCGACTTGACCATCAAAAAGGTCCGCTTGGTAAAGACCCCATCATCCGTCCATATTTCTCCTGGCAGACACGATGCTTACTCACATGTACGGGGCCACCCGGGAGTAAACGACATCCGCACGCAGCCGGACACACGACTTACGGAAAGCTAATTTTATGGGGACTGCCTCTTTGCATTTTGATGACGGCAATCTGTCGAGAATGTCCTTCAACAGTTCACAGATCACTTGACAAGGAGGACAGGGCACCATGTCACCTTTCTGTCCAAAGGGCGAACCCAAATGGCAGACCATTTCTCATTCGAAGGCAACAATACACATCATATATGTACCAGTACTATTATTTCAAGTCATAGTATGAAATAGAGAAGCATAAAACATCCATAAACTTGCTTTAATTTGATCTCTTTAAATTTAGAAAAAGTGAATAAGATTAAAAAGTCAACAGCCAGAAGAAACAAATTCCTAGAATACTAAGTTTTTTCCATGAGAAAATTTACTGTTGCTCTACAATAGTCTGTGACTGTCATGGTTTCTTTAATGTAGTCCTCCTGTGCCTATTCCTTAATTCTATAAGAGTTGGAGTAAAGCTTGTGTCCTTAAGTTGACTTGCGCAGTGCACCTGTACAGTGGGTGTGGCCCCTTGCACAGGTGGTCTGTCTGCTGATCTACAGGAAGGATTGTGTTACACCTGTGTTACACAGGCCTAGGTTGGACACCTGACTCCTGTATGAAGTAGTACATTATGTACATTGTATATTGCAGACAGATTACACAGTATATACATGTAGAATAGGTACAAAGAAACATACAAAATATTGTAATTTGGTCAAATCTATTATTATCAAACGGATATAATTTCATAATTTGATAGAGGGATTTGCATGACACAGCCACCACAGACACACGTGTATTCAAACTGAAATACAGGTAAAGGATATTTGCCAAAGTTTTCAGAGCAGTGGATATCAACATTTCTGTAAAAAAAAATTCACTTGATACCATTATAGATAATGAAATTGGGACAATCTATAACAGTATAAAATAAAATAAAAGAAATAAAATTATGTTGGTAGCCTTCCTCCCAAACAAGCAGATTATTTTGTTATCAAATCCAAGAATTCCTCAATTTCTTGCTGACTTGTTCCCTGGTTTTAGTTATTGACAAACACAAGAATATTAGGCCATGCCAATGTAATCAATTGGTTCTCTGAATCGCCAGCTTCTATTTTCCTAAATCTATAAAATTTTCATTAGATAAGTTTAAAGCCGTTCAACAACTTTCCATTGTATACACTCCTTAATGTGGGTGCATTTAATATTGCATTTAAAGTTTTCATTCATATTGAACATTAAACATAGCACATACATAAAAACTGTGATTGTAATTACTTTAAACAGGTGCAGGCACTGTACATTTGTAGTGTTTGTTTACTTTTTTTCAAGCTGAAAACTTGTTATTCTTTATATTCTGCAAGTCATTATCTTTAGCCCAGACTCTTTGCAAATTATTCTATTTAAATTTGAATTGCTCCATGTTTTTTTCTGGAAAAAATCTCAGAGCCAACAAATTCAATCAATATTGCCTTACACAGAAATGAAAATTAAAAATCCACTTTGCAAAGAAAAGCATAATCAATTTATTTCCTATTTTGTCAAATTGAGATTGTTTGTACTGAAAGTAAATGTGAAAAGTTTGGACAATTTTTCTGTTGCATTGAAAATAGAAAAAGACAAAAATAAAGTTAGTCAAGTAGGGTATCTTGTCATTTGTAGAGTTGTTTTAATTAGAAAGTTCCATTTTTTTGGTATTAAAAGCCTGAATAGAATAGGTTTAAAAATGGCATTATTGTTGGTGCGATTTCCTTTTAAGTCCTTTCAATACAGTGCAAATTTTTTAAATGAATAGATGCAAAGAAGGCAATAGTTTCAGACCGTTCCTTGACGATGCTGTTCGTCTGTGTGTCTGAGAATTTCCTGTTCGTGTGTACATCACCTGTCTCATCACTCAACTCCAGATAACGGCCACCTCACACTCATCCCCACCTCACACTCATCCCCACCTCACACTCATCCCCACCTCTATGTCTATGCTGATTTAGTGGGTCAGCCCTGTCACTCCACTTGCAGGAATAACGGTGATTGATCGACAAAACCCATAGATTGGAGAAGCGGGACACCAGTTCGCATCACGGAGCGGGTAAAAACATAAGAGTCCTGGTGAAATTACAACCCAATCACACATTAGCACTAACAGCATGACAGGTTGTGCACAGGTAAAGTCCATATTAGAATGAAACTTGTTTTTAGCTTGTGGAAGTGATGGATGCAAGAAAAATGCTGTCAAACGGAACAACACAAGTCCTTACCACTAACTCAGGCCAGGGTGGCAATTTTGCTCCATACTTTTTCACTTTACCTGCTAAAATACCTAATTGTGGATGCAACAAATCAAATACCAATTGTCCTGCTAGGTCCACTCAGGACAGACTATGTTGTTAAAACACCTTTATGGGAACAAAAACCTGTTTTAGTTTTAACTAGAAGAAAATGATGGATGTGAAGACAGGGCTGTCAGGGACAATGTCATGAGGTTCACAGAGGGAACACAATTACACCACAAAAGTCTACTCTTAACCACAATGTTCAAATGTGTACATTGAATGCCTATGGTCCCTCCCACTCCAAGGGTACACATAAGTGTGAACTTGGACATGTTGATAGCCACCAGGGCTTGGTTGGGACTCTGTTATCGTTTGCAATGAGCCAAGTGATCACTAGAAGGGGAAAATCGGGGTCAGTAATCCACTGGTAATGGAATGAAAACTTTCCTGAGAGAAAATAGTGATGGATTACAATGAGTACTTGTCATTTAAGGAAGTCATGGTTGTTGGGTATAAATTAAGCCATAGGGGAGCACTGATGCCAGGATCAAAAGTTTCTGGGAAATTCTTCCCTTGCATGCTTCACTTCAAAAGTTTAGCTACAGTAATGATAATTTCTATAAGACTGATGGCTACCAGTAGTTCTCTGTTGTTCAAGGATGGGGTAAAGGTTCCCCACTTAAATGTAAAACTCTCTTCTGTGCATTTTTTAAAAACTTCTCCAAACATATTTATCCAACGTGTGTAGGCTGCCCCCTCCCCAACCCACTTCTATTTTAATCTTCTTGGCAAAAGCGCTTGATATAAAACCCTGCAAGTAAGATCACAGTAAAGGTTCTATTACTGTGTTGATTGACACAAAGACAAATTTTGGGCTACTTGTTTGCTTTGCTTTTTTGGTAAGTCTTTGAGCTCTCAAACTGGCTCGGGCGCCAATTACAGGTAAAACAACTTTGAAGTTAGCTGAGGGGTGAAGACAAAATTTATAGTAGGTTTGAACAAAAAGATCAACTTTCTGGTTGCAGATTTAGTGAACACAGAACTTTGAGTATTCACTAACTAGGCCACAACAAGTAAAATTTTATGGATGACATCAGCACGCTCATTAAATTTCGCCTGATTTCAGAAAAAAAATTTTCTTCTTTGGAGATGTCAACATGACAAAAAGTTACCAAAATGAGCAAATGTGTTGTAGCCTGATGATTGTACTTGTGGAAGTGATACTAGTGAGGTAGCCAGGACTGTAATTATGGTAGATGTGAAACTTACTACATTGTAGTAGTTGGATAGTTGTAAAAGTGGCACCAATATAGAAGCCATGAGTGAAGTTACCAACTTTGTTAGTGATACCAGTCTACCACACTATTGTCACTTTTACTTCACCATACATGTCTCGAATACAAGAATGAATGCCTTGTTGGCTGTGATACTATGTTTTGTCCCCTTAATTCTTGTTTCAACGTTTATTGTGTCTGTATTTTGAAAATATTATCTAGACTAAGCCATCTTGTTTTTTTCACCCATCTTGTTTTTTTAATGCCCTATCTCACTATGCATTTTTGCAGTCTGAAGAGTATGTCATCCATAAATTTTACTTGCTTTGGCCTTAAGTTTTGTTGCTGCATTCTCAAACTTCAGAACTAATGCATGTTCACCTTTATCCGTGGGGTAACCTATATCTGTTGTATTTGAAATCAGGGTATTCAATGATATCAAGTCGACGGTTGGTCGTTTCAAAATTCAATGCTTTGAAAATATTGCAATTTGAAACCACCGTCTGTCGACTTGATATCACTGCAAACCTTGTTTTAATAACAACGGATATACAATGTAAGTTACCCCGCGGATAAAGGTGAACTAGCGTTACATGTACAAATGTACATGGATATTTGGGATTCTTGATGGTGGGTATGGTGCTTTTTAAGTTAATATAGAAGTACATATCCAACTATGATCCTTCAGATACATCTAAATGCATAATGGCATCTTTCTTTCTTTTCAAATCTTGAAGCCAACCAATAAGAACATCAGGCAATTCTGATGTATCTTGATTAAGGTATTTTCTCATTGCATACAGAAAACAACCAATACAGGAACGGCCACCTGCTGCATTCCCATTGCGTATTAGACAATCAGTTTTTCCTGTGTATGAGATGCAAACTTACTGCAATCCAAACTGCATAAAAAAAGAGAATGTGATATTTGATAAATTACATGGAAATAACATAATCTTAGAATGGCTGTTAGTTTCGTGTACACTTTTACATGTTAGCCGTAAAGTAGACTACAGAGGTACTGTAACAGTTGATTATAACATTGACAGCAGGGCTACCAAAGAATACCTGAGTTTTGCAGTTCAAACCAAATTGGCAGTTTTGGTGATTGCTCTACCACCTATGTAGCACAGCAATATGATGATATCATAAACCTTACATGATATAGACTCTCAGTTTCGCATGGTTATAAAACAACTTCCTCTTGATATGTTACAAATGTTTTACTGTAACGGTTATCGATATTAATTCATATACATGGAATTCATTAACATTATACCATAAAATACTGGTATCTTAATGGATTATGAATAGGCATCAGACTAGACAAAGGAAGGAAGATCTGAATTTTTTTATACAAAAAATAAGGAGTTCACTATTTATGCCTGGACTGACACAAATGTCAATACATTCATACAAGATAGTTGCTACTTTATGCTTGGGTCAATCATGGACACGTGACAAAGTTGGATATTCAACATGGCAGCATCCAGCTGCGGTGATGGGAAAATATGATGTGATGCAACAAAATGAAGCGAAAGAGTAGCTCAAAGTAGCAAAATTTAATACATTCAATGGTTTGAAGTAAAAATATCAGGCGGAAATACTCAGAAACATACCTTCTCCCAGTTGCATAAAAATACTGCACCATCGTCATCATTACTGTGTTCTGCATCTACACTCTTTGAAGAGTCCAGAGAGACAGAAAGTACTGCGTAAGATTTGTGCATTTCACATGGGGCTATGTGTGTATGGCATAAGATTTCTATGTTGTCCTATGGTCATTCATGCATTTTAATATCACAAAACTCATAACATTTACACCCCAAAACAAGGAGTGACCACAATGATCAGGTGGTCCTAGTGAAACACATGAGAGGCAAGTAGAAACATCCCTGGTTCCCGGGATTTGAACCCGGGCCCACCAGCTTTAATGCTACCTAACACTATCACCATTAAGCTGAAAGGTATGGACTGGTCAGTTGATCATGCACTTGAACACCATTGTTACACTACTCCCCCTTTTCTTTTTTAGCTTCGTCCTTGAGTCACCAAGTTCGATATCTCTGCATGTGCAGCACACTTTGCTATTACTCACCAGGTATACAATGTAAATAGTACCCTGGCTCTCGGGATTCTAACCCAAGCCCGCCAGCTTACTAACCCTACACCATCACCGCTAAGCCAAAAGATCTGGACCGTTTTGAACCTGTCAGTTGGTGGGGTTTAAAACCCACTGTTATACTAGGCCAGAAGTGACTAGAACAGCATTTTGACAGACCTTACAATGTATCTTATGTTGGAGGTGCTAACATTTTCCAAGATTCGATGAGTCTCTCCATGATGATACTTGGTTTGACACAATGAGAACCTCGAAATAGGGAATTTACACATGATGAGAAAATGGGACAAATGAATGTTGTAATGTTTTTAAAAATAGATTTGAACAGAAGTTTTTCACTACAGGCACAGCTATTTTACCACTGTTAACAAGATGACAAAGATGACTGTCGAACACTTGGGTTAGTCCAATTATTTGCAACAATACTGGTCAACTTTGATCCAGATCCAGTATATTCCACCTTCATTTGTTCCAGTGGCCAATAAGGCAACAAGTTTCCTTGCTGTTTCAGTATCTTTTAAATCTTTTAACTGGAAGGGGTTGCTTTTCCCCTATAATGCGCACGCTTGTTTCAAAGGCTTTGAATTCGATCATTTAGTTCCCCGGGCAATTTTCGAACAGAAAAAAAACACTTGCAAAAAATTCCGAAATTATAGACATACCCTACAACATTCCGTCTAGCTGTTGCATTGCATTTGGACACCCAAAGAACTCTGTTAAGTCTTCAAACGATCGAGATAAGTTACCTAGGTCAGTCCATGATCGTGTTCTATGCCGCGTAGAACGCGCGTTCGAACTAGGTGCCTACAGTGTAACAGGCGTGTGCGCTCAAGGCATCTCCTCAAATAGGGGACCCCATCTGAAAGACACACACAGCCCAACTGAGGTGCCCAACCCAGGAGTGAACAGGGTCTCCCAGTTACCTTGGAACAAGGAGATCAACTCACCTGTGCTACTAGTTGAGCTATAGGGACATATGGCGCTGCAAACATCTCTCCAGAACGGCCAAGCTGAAGGTGTACAACACTCTGGTTCTTTCAGTGCTCCTGTATGGAGCCGAGTCATGGACTCTCACCAAGTCACTGAAACAGAAACTGGACTCCTTCGATTCACAGTGCCTTAGAAACATCGAGGGCATCCGCTGGCAGGACCATGTCACCAACGAAGTAGTACGCCACACAACAAACCAGATCCCGGTCAGCCAGAAGATCACCAAGTACCAGCTTAACCTTCTGGGACACATCTCCAGAGCAACACCGACCCAGCAAGTGATCAAATTGATCACCTCAGTTCCAGATTCAACTTGGAGGCGCCCCAGAGGCCGTCCTAGGAGCAGATGGGAGGACCAAGTCTTCAATGTGCTGGACACCACAGGGGTCAGCAGATCTGACTGGAGAACTCTGGCTGAAAACAGAACATCTTGGAGGGACATGTCTACAGCCGCTATGCATCTTCCCTGATGCCCGCGGCTGATTGATTGATTGATTGACATCCTAAAAAACCAAAACCAAGAAGTATGTTACATCCCACAAAGTAAAAAATAGTCCCAGAAAAATTGCATTGCGAAATGCAAGAGGAGCGAGTAGAACAGAAAGAATCAACATGCCGACACCTGGGATCGAACCCGGGGCAGCAGATTACAAATCCAATATGCAAACTACCAACACCAATAGCTCAGAGCTGTTGGCGTGGTCAGTTTGGCAGCGCTTGAACCCCTCTGTTACACTACTCCCCCTTTTCTTTTCAAGATTCGTCCTCGAATCTACGAGTTCGATATCCACGTGTAAACTTACGGCATCTCAAACCTCACAGTGTGGCACACCTGCTAGCCTCTTACTCAATGTGTGGCGCATGTATAGCCTGTTACGTATACAGGGTCGGTGTGGGAACCAGTGAAACGCAAGAGGGGTGAGTAGAACAGAAAGAAACAGAAAGAAAGTAGAGTAGAATAGAAAGAAACAACATGCCGACACCCGGGATCGAACCCGGGGCGGCAGATTACAAATCCAACGTGCACACCAAAAGCTCAGAGCTGTTGGTGTGGTCAGTTTGGCAATGCTTGAACCCCACTGTTACAATTGTATGGCCCAAGAAGGGATGAGGAAAACAATTTTTGCGATGGTACAAAAATGTACTTTTCTGGAAATTTCATGAGTGAAAGTTCAACTTTAGCTTTAAGTTATAACGTTAGCTATAATGAGTGTATAACCGTCACACCATGTGCCTTGCTCACACACATTCCCAGGGAAGCTGGTGACTTTCCCAGGCTCATCAACAATCACAGCTTCCAGGACAACAAGCAGAAGCTGCAACCAATTCCGGGAAAATGGGTCCTGCAATTATTCAAGGAATTCCAATTATTGTCTGGAAATGAATGACCCTGTCAACGCTATCCCAGGTAAAAAGTGTAATCAGAGACAAGTTGGCCATTCCAGGAAAGGCCCTCATTTTCTGCTTTAATTTTGCTACATAACCTCACTTCTGACACCTGCCTTTTTTCCTTTGTCATCTCCAAATAAGTTTTCTAGAAAAACATAAATAGGCAAAATATAGCCAGTTCTACTGCTGTATCAATATATATAAATACAACACCAGTGATTTTTCATACACATGTGTATTGTCCTCCTTCCCTTAATAGTTTTGATTTACCGGGTAGTACTACAAAACCTAATGCTAGATCACATGCCAATTGTTTAAAACATCAGTTCCATAGAAATACTTGTGAGCTTACCACTTTACTTTAAACTTGAGCAGCACAGTGACTGCATTTCTGACAGATACTATCATCCATGCAACCAGCAAGTCTTAGACTGGATGATGATGCTGACCATCGTCTGTAAATTCGAGGTTGCACTTTTTGGTTTACCTTGTGGAGTAACTCTCTCTATATTCTTCGTGACCAATAAAAATGCACTGTCTCCCAGATATGCCAAAATAACATGTTGTAAATAGAGAATACAGTAAAACCTGTCTGTAGCAGCCAATCAAGGGATTAGAGAAATGTGGCCACTATAGACAGGTGGCCACTATAGAGAAAATGCCACGAGCAATAAGTTACACATGATTTCAGTACCCACCGATCTTTCTCACAGAGTAACATTGTAACATTGATAGTCTCAACTGACCCTGCCAAAGTCAAATCTACCTAAAATGATTGATATTGCCGTGCGGAATGTTGGTAAATTCGCCAACAAAGGCTTGCGCTCTAATGCTACCGCCAAAATGACAATGTCAGGAACTCCAAATCCTCGCAAACTATGATTTTAAACTCAGTGCAGGGTGACATATGGCCGCAATATGCAGTGTTACTGTATCTACAGGACTGGAAATTGTGTGGCCGTGGCCGCGTTGGACAGTAGGCCCGCTATAGACAATTCTTTAATGCTTACTTCAATGGGAAAAATTAAAGGGAGCGACAAAAAGGGATCGCAATGGCCAGGTGGTCGCTATGCAAAGGTGGCTGCTAATACAGGTTTGACTGTTTGCAGGAGGGCTGGGACCAAGGGTTAATGCGGAATATACTGTGTTGTATTATTTCTTTGTCATTCTTTCCAGTTGTTACCCACACAAGAAAACACCCCTTTCATTAGGTAGAATGCACCAGAAGTTCAATTTGTTGTCTTCAAACAAAACTTCAAGATTATAAATTCTTATGTTTGAATCCGGTGTTCAAGTTGTCGACAGCGATTCACTCGACGAATAAAAAGTGTGTTGGAAAGATGGAAGCTTGAGATAGAAGTAGAAGCGAGGCTGTGAGATACTGAATATTTGGACCGTCCAGAAAACCTGTATGTAATGTTATATCTATTAGTAAGCACATCATGTCATAAAAGTAGAAGATCTCACATTCTTAAGGTTCTTATTAAACTAAGAGGGGAGACTGTTCTACAGAAGGACATGAGAAAATCTCTGCTGGACAGAAACTTCACACTCAGGAACGCATTGTGAGTCATACTGAAAAGAAAATGTACCAAAATTTCACTTGACATTGAAGCAAGTAAAAATCAGGGCACTCAGTAACACGATAAACATTAATTATAACAAATCATAAAATATTTCAACAAATGAGTATTAACAATATTATAGGGGTTGAACATCTATTGTATTCCACCTAAGTTTGATCACCATTCACACGGCATTCCTGTGTGACGGACATACATAAGTGTACTGCAACGAAATGAAAGACATTCTAAAAGAAACTGGCAAAACCGTCATTTGAAAGCTCTGCATTTACTACTCATACGTATATAATGACTTACCTTGGATAAAGAGTTGAATTCAATGCTTCCTTTTCAATTGGTAAAGCATTCTGCAGCCATGGCATATCTAAACTGGACTTATACGTGCGATTGAAATATCTTAAGTTTGATGAGAAATTCTTTCCATTCTGACTACTCAATGCAGCTTACAAACGCGATCCGACTTATGAGTCGTTTCTTTTACTCTTTAGCTGAGGTACATCGGAGGACCGTGCCCCATGCCCTTTATTTGTGAGGAGAACACTGGAAATTCTTAGCGCATGGTAGACTGCACAACGAAGAACAGAAGTACCGGTACACCTAAAATCAAAATACGGGAAATTGCGTTCAGCGCAGAATCGCACAATTCGGATATCGTCAGACCAATAAAATTTAAAAAAACATCTGCTGAAAATTTTCCAGGTGTAAGAATCTGCCATTCTGAACTGAGATCTTATATTATTAAAAACATTGTTTCTTTTAAATATAATTCCATGTTTTAAGCAATTTTTCTACACAAAATCATACAACAATTTTACTAGTACACCTTTACAAAATAAGACAGTAATTTTGCTATTTTTTGGAAGCACAAGACTACTAAAATGAAATTCTCATGATACAGAAGGTTGCCTTGGACAACGATATTTTCCATTAAATATTTTCCAAAATATCAATAATTTTCATAATAGAGCAATATTCTACTTTTAAAGCATCCGATTGTAATACGCATCTTACAGAATCACCATGACTTCGTATACATGTCACACATTTGTTTATTTGTTTCAAAATGATTCACAATTTGGAAGAATAGAAATCAGATAGCAGACTAGAAAAGCACATGGAAAACTCATTCACTGGAATTTTCCAATTTCATTTTAAATGAAAAAAATTGAGTTTACATACCATGTGACCTGATACTCAAGGAAAGGAAAAATCAGGCTTTTAGATACAAAACCATGTTTTGATTGGATAAGGGCTGTGGTGCTAGGTTGGGAAAAATAAAGTCATCTGCAATAAAAGTCCTTGTTACAACTCTGCAAATTCATCATCAACAGTTTATCAATCATTAGGCAATGATCACAATTGTTATTAAAATTTGTACTTTAAATCAAACCAGCAAGACTTCTTGTTCATTTGTCCTACTAGCATTTTTTCACAAAGGCTACAATTTTGCTACCTTTTGCATTTGTCCCGATCTTGGAAATGCTTTTTATCTCATCCTCCAAGAATTAAGAGGCCCATTTTAATTTTTGCTTGCTTTCCAATCTTTTCTCAAATTCTCAATCTTTTACAATAACACAAATTCATATTAATGACTCAAATTAGATCAAACTCTTTGAAGATGTAAAAAAAAAAATTGTGCAAGTAAAGCTGACCATTTCATACCAATCATGTACACCATTCTAATATCTTTATTGCAGCTTAGAAAAATGAAAAGTATCATTGTGGTTAAGATAAAAGTATATTTCTTTTTTAAGTCCTTAAGACTATTAGAGATACGGTTATTCAAAAAAAAAAGTGCTACAGTTCTAAGTATTACTGTTACACATCCAAATTTCCACAATTCTTTGTATGCTTGTATCACTAATGTGTACATAACAGCCATCAGCAATGTTTGCTTTTTTAAACAGTACATAGTTATACATAACCTATGCAGGATAAATTTGGGGAAAACATTCCTTATTTTGACTTGTGTTGAAGAGCATGCTAAATCGGTTATAATATTGAAACAACATGTATACATTGTACACGTAGTTGAATCAACACTGTACACACACTTCAGCTTGAAAAAAAAAGAAAAATACTCAAAATTACAACTGCAATTCCATTAAATCAATTAAATCCATTAATTTAAAGCACTGAATAGCAGTTTTTTTTGTATACAAATAAAGAGGACTAATTCGTATGCTTAACTTTGCCAGCTAAAGTTAAGTGACAAAAATGCAGTACATGTTGTTTTTAGATCAAAGTCCTTTTATCACAACAACAAAAATTTACAATAAAACACTAAATATGGAAAGTCAAAAATGTTGTTTTCTAAATTTTTCCAAAATATCTTTTTTCTTCAATTAAGGTTTTGAAAGCACAAAGATTTGATACAAATAAATGAGTACCTGATGACATAGCAGTTGCTCAGGCCAGAGTAACTTAGCATCACATTCAGCACATTATTCCGACAGCTTACCATTGTTTGCTGCTATACAATAGGTGAACATTCCTTTGTTTTAATGTTTCAGTTACTTTCTCTTCATAAAACTTCAATTCAGAGGAATGGTATTACTTTCTTGTAGTTAGTTTTTTGTCGTTTTGTGGAGTGTCGTATGGAAATTGTATTTTACAGCATCCATATTCCCTCCATCCATTCGCTCAACGAAACCAGCCCAGAAAAGGAACTGGAATTACCATTGACCTTTGCCAAGCCATGACCATGTCTCAGGGATTAGAACTAGGGGTCTTTTTTCTCCATCCATCACCCAACAGCCAGGCAAAGTTCATTGGGAAGGTCAAGATCACTCCCAGAAAACATTCACCAGTGGTGCTGCTCAATGCAGTCTTCAAGTCTCACCGCTCTTTCCTCTTGCTAACGAGGCGTAAAGGCAGGGGCCGTACAACCTTTCCCAAATAGACGGGACATTTTGGGGGATTGAAATTTAACAGTTTTTAGGGAGAAAATGTTGAAAGTTCTGCAAGATTCGGATCAATGCATGTGGTCCGCAGGCTTCTCAAAGGGGAGTCTGGCAACAAAGGCTATACAGGGGGAAGCCATTCAGGGCCAGCATTCAAACCGTGAAATCGGTGATTTCGCGCCCATACTGAATTTTCCTCAGTATGTACATGATGTTTCTTCGCTGAGTTCTGCCTCAACAACGTATAACAAACAAACCCTTGTACTGCTTTGTTTTGCGGCAAAAAGGGCTTGATGGCAGGGGCCGGCGATCTCCGAACGGACAACTGACCACACCGCAAACATGTCGTGGTTCAGCGGGGAAACAACTAACGCTGGACAGACCACACTCTCTTTCCTTTTCGTTCTTCTTGCTACACTAAAGCATGAGGAATTTTTGAAAGTAAGTTATACTATCCACTATATCCATTGTCAATTGCAATCCTTTTTTGCAAATTTTTTTGTGTTTTTCCCCATAATTTGTGATGTTATAAAGAGGACGTAATTAAGGGTAGAAGATGGTTTGGAAGATGGTTTGGGTACCAGGGTAAGACTAACAGCAAGCAGAAAACTTATTGACCCAAAATTCACATAAAACCTTTCATTGTGACACCATTTATGTGTAAAAGCCTTTGGAGTGGAATATGAACTGGTCAGTACATTAAACTTCAAGAAACAAAATTAGAATTGGTGTATGCTCAGATACAGTACATGGAAGTACAGTCCAGCAATGCTTGGACAGCTACATGTACCTGGGTAATGTTGGCCGCCACATGGTTCTAGAATAATCTTCTTTGTAGGACAGTGTGGGGGACTTTGCTACATTCATGTGACATTAGATGATGCTCCTAATGGGCCGCAAGCATCAATTCTTTCTCAACAAGGTGGAAGTAATAGGGTTAAGGGATTTCCTTGGGCCCCGAAAACTGAGTTAACCTTCCTCTACAGACTGCTGTACCACACAATACACTCTAATATCAATTTTTCCCCACAGTTTCTCCACTCCTAATATATGAATTGGCTTAGAACTGATTCGATCGGTGATATTAGGACAATTTGCCAATGTTTTCCTCAAATCCCTACAAGACTTGTCCTTGGGATTGATTCTTCCCGGCTTGAACGATAAAGGGAACATCGGACGAACACGGGAGATTTCCTGCCGAGCAGTCCTCATATTGTGACGACGCAAGACTTACCAATTAAGATTGAAACGTGCCTCAACTTTGGAAAGTGAAGTACTCTTGAAAAACAAGGCAATTTTCTTTGGACAATAGATATGCCTTCTCTCTGAGAAACGTTCCTTCATTAACAAACCCTCCTCATGTCCTACAATGGTGTGTGTGCGCGTACCTGAGTTGGAGAGAAACATAATTGGGGACCACGCTTGTTCATTGTTAGCACCTTTTTTCATCAGCACTTCCTGCCTTCTTTCAGGTATCAGGAATCCTGTAAACCTGTAAGTCTGTCTGCAAAACACCTGTCCAAAATTCATGACAAAAATTTTAAGTTCCTACATTTACAGGTACAGGCAGTCTGACATTGAAATTAAGACTTGCACATACTCAAGTCTGGAACAACAGTTAACAGTATTTTTGTAAAATTTTGTACCGTTTTTCTACTATCAAAGATTTAGAGTAATATATCAACTATTTGAAGTCCATGAACTTTTAAACTCCATGTCTGTGTCAAAAATAACTTTGAACAATGATTTCTTTAGAATCTAAACGGTATGATTGTATATTGGGCTCAAAGTTACATACTGTCACTTTGATATCTGCCTTAAAATTTTGCCAGCTGAGAGTATCTGCCAGTGAGGAGAAAATAATTTTTGAAAAGAAAAACTACCAGCTCTGTTAATGGATTAGAATGTCTGAAATATCAAAATTAGTAACTAGATACTGACAAGAAACCAGAAAGTTGTATAAGCAGTTCAGACTGCTACATCATAATATCAACATCCAGTTTGGCACTGGACAAAATATATAAAATGCAAAAAGAAACATCTCCTAATGACATTTCCAAAACAAGTATCATGAGGATCTGTATTTTCCATCACCATAACATTTTGTTCATGGCCTCCTCAAAATATATTTGAGGCTGTAATCAACTTGATGTCAAAAGTACATGACAAAAAATACACCTTTGTTAGTGAAAGAAAAGTTGGCCATTTTCCAAGTGGAAACACACTCCTTGGATTCCTTAAGTTTGTTTTATATTTTATCTTATTTTTCTGTACATGTTGGAAGTGTAGCTTGAAAATCACTTATTGCGAGAACATGGGATTCTCTAGCCCAACAGAGTTTTAGAGAAAAAAAAACAATAAAATCCACAATGCAGGTTCCAGCCTTACAAAACTAGCCTTCATCTACGCTATTTCTGGTTTGTGTTATAAGAGTAGTTGCTGTGTTCGTATTGAAACAAAAATTAGCTATTTGTTTGTGAAAAAAAAATGTATGTAAAATTCAACGTCTTTCACTTACACTTCACAAAAAAATATTCTAAGTCATCAAGCTTATACACCTACAGTACAGTCTGCCTTTTAGGTATCTACACGTAACAAAAACTTACATCTCCAGTGCACAAATTATCACCTAAAAATGATAAAATTCACCTTAAAGAGTTAATGCTTGAGGTGCCGACTAAAAAAGGGAAGAGATTAAGGACAGAACATGTAGTTGTCGGTGGAGAAATGATCTTAAAACCCCTTATTTACTACAGTGGAGATGCTGTATCCAAACGAGATTGAAATTTGGGCGAGGATGCGACGTACCTTTTCTCACTTTCGAAGATTTCTGACATTTCCTGCAGTACTTTTGCCACTTGTCCTTGCCAACAAAAGGAGGACTGAAATGGTGACGAGAACAAACAGAAAGCAGAAGCAAAATGTGGGACAAAGCCCTAGGAACAGAATATGTTACAAAATAAGGACTGGCCAAATGTCCGCCATTTCGTGTGTGAATCTCGTTTCCTTTGGCATACCGGAATGCCGATAGCCACGGTGCGACAAACGCGATAGCCCGCTATCACACACGGCATTCAACTTTCCCACGAAATCCCGTTTTTGCAGGGACTTTTTGGTCAAAAATGCTCCCCTAGTTATACACAATGGCCAAGTGCAAGTCAAATGTTAGCCGGCCTGGTTTGCAAAGATGGCGGGGGTCGGCATTGAACATGACAATGGCCGAGCAGCCACACAATGCCGCAGATTCACAACAACACAGCAGAGGCAACCTCAAGAGTCAGTCTTCTAGTGGAGCGATCACAGCCGCTTTGTTCATGGATTCAACTCTGGGTTGCAGTGGAACAATATTGTATGTAAAATGTGGAACAAGAAGTATTTCGTGCACGGTACAAAATGATCTTTGCTCTATTACAAGCCAACAACACGGACGCCATATTCTGACCACAGCACAAGCCAATTGGACAGGATACGAGGGTTGGGACGTCTCTGCTTGGTTTCCTTTTCAACCAACTTCGGGAAGCACTGCTTCCTGGCATATTGTACGAGATTATGTTTTTTCCAAGCATATTGTTTTGAACTTGAACTTCATCTGACCCCATCTGCCAGGATCTGGGACATTGCTGGGATGCATTCAAATCCTCGCCAAATCTCCTCATAACGAATTTCGGCGTGATCATTGCCACCGCAAGCCCAGCTCCGGCATGCTAAAAACTACAACACAAAATAAGAACACACTTCTGAGTATCTTCTCCGTCACGGATCGAAACAAGTTTAGCAATAATTTTTAGCAACAGAATCCTATTCAATTATTATTCACCAATCTGGTCACTACAGAATGACATTTACGCACATGCATTTCCAAAGAAAGAACAGTATATCAACAGAATGAATTGTAGCCATAGCTCTCCAGTAATACATAGTTACATCTTTTGAACTTTTCTGGAAATCATTTTTGGCCATCTCAAGGTAAGGAAGTGTAAGAGATAAAAGGTGAAACCATACGAATGTATGACATTGTACATAAACCATGTTGGTCCAGATGTAATAGAAATATCTGCATTTTTGGCACCACAATGCCACAAGCTGACTACCATTTTTGACATTAAAAGATCAGGATGGGGAAAAGTTTACGGTACGTGGAAGACCGTAACATTTACATGTAGGATGGTGGATTCCCAGAGTTTGATGCAAATAAATCTTACTTACATATTATTTTTCAATGAAATACAAAAGACAAGTAGTCGGGTCTCATCACCCTTTTCCACTGTACTGTGGATCCATCTGGACAGTGAGGCAGCGACCATTTTGTGACCAATACGTTGGGTTGTTGTGTTTGGGTGGATAGAGCTTACATACAGTTCACATTCATTTAATACAAATAATCTTCACATGCTCAACACTTACCAAGCCAGGCCAGGCATTCTTTAGTTTTTTACTTGATGTGAATTTTGAAAAAAATTTCTTACAAACAAAACGAATTTATTATAAGGAGAGACTGAAAAAAAACTGGTCTCTTTCAAGTTGTGATTTGAACAACACAATACTTTTTTATAGGAATGTTAGTACAATGTACCTTTGGTCTTCTCCAGTTCAAGCTGAACTTGTTTTTCCTGCCCCGACAGTAGCCGTAGGCAGTGTTTACATAGAGGTAAACTAGAAGGGTCACCTCTTTGGACAGGCTCTCAACATTAAGCCAGACTATCATGTTCAAAATGCGTGGGTGTCTCACAATACATACGATCACCTCAACCTTGTGTTTTCTATAATTGCTACTAACTTCATCAGAATAATTGTCTGAAAATGCTCATGATGAAAAATTGGTAAATACTTTCCCTTTGATCGTGTATTTATAGAATGGGAAAGGAAATGTCGTCCATTTACAATTTTGTTATGTTAAATTCAACCATAACAAACCAAAGTCTGTGTACTAGCTTTCTGACCTTAACATGAAAGGAACCAATTTTAAATCCAAACACAATTTTCATGTAGTAATTTTGCATGTGTAAATAAAATCAAGGATATTGGTCAGGATATGACCACTATGTTATCAAGGATATGCTGATGATACTTCAAAGTGAGAGAAGAATAAACTCTATAATTTGAAATTATGATGTCTTTTCCCTTTTTTTCTGGTAAGTTTACATTAAAAGCAAACTAACCATTTCCATTATAGGATTTGTGGTCAATGTTACATGTTTTCTGTCTTGCACGTCCATTGAGGCATTTCCAGTATATATTGGGAAAAAGACGCTAACATCTTGTTTCAAACTCTCAAAACGTCTCATAACTCGTTAGAGGTTAGTTTCAAAGGAATCATGACAGACATTTTACTGAGCATGCTGCAGAAATATTACCGCATAATTGATTGGAATATTATGGAACTCGGTTGCATTAGCGTCACTCGAGATATTACTGGCAGAATAGGTAGGTGGTTTTGGGCTAAATAGGAGGTTACAGATGCAATAAACTTCTATCAAACATTTTTTTGGGGTGGTGCATTTTCCTAGTGACTATATGCCTGGCATTCCTTTCCTATTGTCACAAAGCCCAAAATATTCTGTTCCTCTAATACTGCAACATGGTTTTCTGATGTTTGCACTGAAATCTTTTCTACATTGACAAGTCTGACAATTAAAAAGATGGACAATAGATATACCAGGTCCTGTACATGTACATGTATGTTACTGAAACTTTGCTCCATGTTTTGTGAAAAGTCACCAATTTTTGAAAGGATTGTTCATATTTTCTCATCATGAATGGTCTAAAAATTGACAAACTAAGCATAGAGAGATTACTACATGGTGGTAGAGTGTCATAAAAATATGAGAACTTTTGAGAGAAACATGACTGTGACAAAATGGAAAAAAACACTTTTGTCTACATAAGATTTTTGTTAAACAAGGTGCACCTTCATTTTGATATCAACACAATACCTGCAATGGCTCAATACAGTATGTGTAATAATTATCTCAAACACACAGTCACGCTAATACAATGTAGTGCTACCCACCCTCACCTCCCACGATTCACTCACACAAGACTTTGGAACACCTGCTCTGTCTGCACTATTCTACCTTAATTTCCCTCTATGTTGTCTTGTCAATCTTAAACCTAAACACAACCAAACATGTACCACTTGTTTTCCACATACAGCAAGAAAAAAATAATAATGCAGTCAACTTCACTGTTTCCTTTTATGAAACCAAGGCTGTACACTTCTTATATCAATATGGACCTAAAATAAGAACCTGGATGAGACTGCATATTTTGTACACAATGCAAAGCTCTTTAAAAAAAATCCAGAATATGTTTTTAAAATCATTTTGGAAGCAGATATCTAGAATTTTACCTTGGAAGCAGTAATTTCTGAGTGGTAAGAAACTCTTGCAAAAAACGTCTACACAATGTCATACTGTTTCCTTCAACAACTATGCCACTGATAATGGAGAAAAAGACTTTGTGAACAGAAACGATTTAACTTAAATCTTAAGTTGTAACAATGCCACAAATAAGGCTTTTCCAAGTGTACCAACACTCTCACATGCACTGTGTATCTGAAAAGGCCCTACATGTAGTGGAATACACCTTTTCACCTGTTTTATGTATACACCTGCTGTACTCTCTCTCTCTTTCACAATGTTTACACAACACATACACACCTGTTACCTGTCTGTATCAAAATCACTTTGAAAACTATCTTTCCAGAATTCAAATCTAAAATATACCTACCAACTGTGGCAGTGGTAATACCATTTACAGGTGAGTTAGATATTCACTGAGAAGTGTTTTCTACCTGTGTGCCTAATGTACCAGGCTATCCCTGTGTTCTACAGACTACCTCCACACCAGGCTTGTTTTATATGCACAAACGTGACTGTCACAGTGGAATATGCATTTTCATATTCAACCTTAAGTTCAAGTTTGTACCAAATTAACAATAAGATGCCTTTGGCCATGAAAATTTGAACTTGACCTTCTCCAATAAGAAAAAAATGAATCCACTCAGCAGTTAAGGTAAGGGCAATGCTGCCTTAAAAGGAAGGCACAAATACAGGTGTAAATACAGGATCTATGTACATGTAACGCTAGTTCACCTTTATTCGCGGGGTAACCTATATCTGTTGTTCTGAAAAAAACTGGGTAGTAAGGTTTTTCAAGTCAACTGCAATATTTCTAATATTTTTCTTATAAACTGAGATTGTTGCAATTTAAAACCACTGTCCACTTCATATCCCCAAATACCTTGTTCTAAAAACAACGGATATAGGTTACCCCACAAATAAAGGTGAACTAATGTTACCTGTATGATGGAATACCTGTACATCTCACCTAGACAAATACACCTGTATCTGTCCAAGAGGGATGCATACATTAAACACATGTTCATATCAATTACTTAGATTTAATACATTCATACCTTTCACACCATCCAGTTATACAACATGATAGCCTATAAACTGGTATCCAAAGTTTGAACTTGGTATACAAATTAACAGCTAGCTATCTTATCTTGCATATCTTATTACCTTGATGTCTAACCTTCACTATATAGATGTTCTGTTAATAAAATATTTCTTTTCACACTTTATCAACACAAACGTGAGATATGACATAACATGATCTATAAAAGCAAAAATATGGATGACAGATATTGAATAAAAAACTATAAGGAAAGTTAGCAAGGTGTACTCAACAAAATTAAGTAAATAAAATGATTAAAATGTACATATTACACACGAAAAAGTGAATGAAATGTCTACTACAATTGTTTTCATGAAGGCAAACTATCGTTAGAAAAAGAACTTTGAACCTTGAACTAAGAAGGTGTTTGAAGTGTGGTTTGTATTGTGTTTTACAATGGTGAGTCAACAGAGATAGGGGTTGTCCTAGGTGAGCCATGACCCGTTAGGTGTGCCGCCCAGACAACACTACAATGGGTTTAATCACAAGTGACTTAACCAGGCCTTCTGTACAACACAGTAAACTAGGTTACTGTGCCTGGGGCAGAGTCCACCAGGCCAGAAACCAGACATCATTATTTTTTTTACCGTCATGTAATTGTCAAATGAGTAATCCATTTTTTTGTGTTTGTGAGCTTATAATTATAAGCTGTGTGGCTCAAGGTAGATATTTGCTTGAAACCCCATTTTTGGGAGAGTTCAGAAATTTGTTTAATACTCCCCCTGATGCTAGTATGCCTTAGTAAACAAGTTGCAGGGGACAGGTTAAAGTTTGTCTATGTACAATGTTGCCGGTGGGCACAAAAACAAACCAGCGGTAGGAATTACCCGGCTGTTTTACATGGTCAGACACAGACAACCCCTCCAGTGCAGTGTATCTAGTGACCTGTTCTTAACGTGTCTGACACTGACAGGTCCCAAACATCCCATACCTTGAAAATACACAGACACACACAGAAACATGAAACACAACCAGGGCCACTCATACTTTTTGAGAGATTTATTTTATATGTACCAGGTACATGACAATTTCAATGAACAGTAACACAAAACAGAAACTGAATTCCTATCATGATGGACCATGATTAGAACTAGAGTCCTAGAGTCTGACAATAAATATATTTGAAGCCAGGCTATGACCTTTGGTCATTGAAGGTGAGACACAGACGCACATTCTCTTTGTGACCAGACAGTGTCCGTTCTGAACGGACCCTTACGAAATAAACGTTAAACTCTCTTTCCATTAATACCACATCTATAGTCTCTCTTCATTCCTTAATTCTGCCTACAAAATAAATGCTTGAAGCTCCACATATACTTGTAGTTTCACCATAGAACACATATTTTTATTGGAATGTGCCACGAGGCTTCAAAGACTGCCATGCTCTGCAAGCAACGCAATATGCAACAGACAGACGCAAGCGAGCAGACAGACAAGGAAAAATGCTTTTGAAGCATTTTTAGCAACACAGACTGGATAGGTACACTCTCTCCTAGTATAAAAGTACAGTCAACAGACCATTCGCTATTCATCTGAAGGTTGTTTTTTGTTTGTTCAAATGGCTCAGCCGCTTAGAGTGGCTAGCCGCAAGGCCTCCGGACAGTTAGTAAATTGGCCTTCCAGACCCATCTGTCGGTTGACAATTTTTTTCCTGACTTGTGAAAATGAGAACCAAAACCAACGCAACGCAAAAATTAAAAACACACGGAATCTACGATTCTGCGCAAATATTGATTGTGCTTTGCACGAACAAATTTTTCTTCCTTGCTGAGCTTTGAGCCGTGAGTTATTTTGTAGATATCTAACTGTACAAGTTTGGAACTATACAGCTGTGACTTTGAATGTGAAAAGGTGCTATTGTACCCTGCCATAAGCCGGCAGTAACTTATACTCGCCTGGCATCATGCTGGTCCCCATTCGCAAGCTTGTACCACAATAACGTCACTGCGTTTTGTGTCGAAACAGAAGCTGCCTTTCAACACCTTCCCCCTCTTGTTTTTGTTTTGTCAAACAGTTTCAAGGCATGAGCTGTTGAAATATTGTTGGCAACATGTTGGGCGGTGGGGGCGGTAGGCTTCCAAATTTATTTCAGCTGTTTCGGTGAACGTATGCATGCGTGCCGGCATATCGGTAGCCATTTTGTGTTGCATTTCTGTGCGGGAAGATATCTCCCCTCATTGTCTCCCTGAAATTGCCAAAAAATCACAGCTTCTATCGCCGAATTCTACTTAGCACCTCAACATATTCCAAGCCACAATGTGGTCTGACCACCCGTTATAAGATAACAGTATTTTGTTGTCTGCTTTAAGTACCGGTGTAGGAACATTAGAACGAGAACATGTACGTTGTAAGCACCCTGCCGTAAGCATCACACACTGTCACCTATCGAGATGAATAACAAACAGTCTGTGGCACGACGCACTTCAGCAAGTCCTTATATGACAACAGTTTATATGTAAGTACTTCAATGTCCGTAAGTCTGGAACTGTTACTACTGGATTTTTTCACCAAACTAAAGGAAATCCTTGGTACACAATACACTGGACTGCTACAATCGGTACGGTACTGTACTGTATTACTGAACCTCTGTAGTGTGTGGATAATATTTCCCATTGAATTGTTGTGCTATCAGATTCATACATTTCCCAGTAATATCGTAAGGTAGCTTCTATCATAATGAAGATTCTGTTACTATTATCGTGTTTTTTTTTTCTTGCTTTTACTGACACTATTTGTGATTTACAGCTGCAGAAAGTCTGCCGAAGCAAGACTTCTGATTTCTGAAGAAACTGACAGGAATATATAGATAAAACCCACGCCATGATGGACGGGGGGTTTTGCAACCCTCCGCCCATCCCACTTTCTCGCCTCCTTCAATGATGTAATTCCGACCCATGTAATTACTGACGGAGCTGGTGTGCCCAGAATTTAAAAGATGTTGTTTTTTGCATTCTCATGCGGTGCCCCTTTTTTGTTGTTGTTGTTGTTGTTGTTGTTTTCGGCTGTTGTTGTTGTTGTTGATGTTTACAGATTGTCATGTCACCTGCTGGACATACGACTTGCTGGAAAGCGGACATTATTGGTGACTTTGCCTCATTAGCATATCAGCGACTCTCGGTTGCAGCCATTGAGATGTGACAATGACGTTGGAAAAACCTGCTACATTGATACACGTTGATTCAGGTACAGTGGATATTTGTTCCAAACACAAGTCAAGTCTGCCCTTTCGGAAATTTTTTCATAAAATGAGAAATTTCTAAAATACTTCTCTTTTTTTTCTTTTTAGTACCATCTCATGGCAGCATCTTGGAAGGCACAAGTACGGTAGGTTTGTTGGGCTTGCAAAATATTGCCACTAACCCACCGGCAGTAAACGGCAGCCACACGATTTCAGCATGGGCACCTTTTTTTAAATAACTTCACATGGATGTTCCTGTTAATGAATAAAATTTTCATTTAGGACGTCATCTGTGACTTGGAGTCCAGATATTCACAATTGACAAATACCCTGCTCATTTCCCTTCCAAAATAGAAACCTTACTACAAGATATTTTCACACACATATATTTAGTGTCTGCACGGTGACAGACAGTATTCAGTTCACTAGTACTACGTACCATGTGAAGTTATTTTCCCTGTTCGTAGTGTTGGTCATCTTGGATGAACCCTGATTTTACTCTCATGCCTTGCCGGGTCTATACCCCTCTTGCTTTTTTGTCTTCTCAGTTCTTTACAACTTCTTTTAAAAAAGTTTTCAATGCCTTTTTTGCACTGTATAAAATTGTACTAACAAGGAAATCAACTTGTAGAAAAGTAAAGCAAATTATACCTTTATCAATATTGCACAAATAAACTTTTGCAAACATACACAACTTGAACAACAATATAACAGTGGTTTTAACCATAATTATACGCATATAGGGAATATAAATAGTTTGATACAAAATCTTTTTCTTTTTAATATCTTCTGCTTGCTGCATGGTTTGACCATGAAACAGCTTCAGCATAGGTAGTGTTGCATATATATCACAAACTTATAGATATCTCTTTTTTTATGAGCCATTAGATGGCTCCACATCTTCATTCTTGACCAGCCATTTTGGCTCCACATTTTCACTCTGTGGACCGAGATTGATAGTACTATTGCTATGAGCACTATTTGTAGCATGGCCCCCACTGACAGCGTGGCCCATGCTACCGCTAGTGGTTATTCCATGAGCTTTTTTCATGTGCTTCTCCATTGTACCGTAAACAGAGAATGGCATTTCGCATATCTCACACTTGTATACCTCCTTACCTGCCCGCCCGTGGGTCTTCATGTGACGTGTCAGCTTGCTGCTCTGGGCACAGGCGTAGCTACACATCTCACACTTGTAAGGTTTTTCGCCGGTGTGGCTGCGGCGGTGCACCGTCAGGTTGCTGCAGTTCTTGAACTGCTTGCCGCAGAACTCGCAGGTGTCCTTCCGGCTCTTGCCCTCCTTGGGAGGTCGTCCCGGAGTGTTGGGGGTGGAGGGCGTCTGGACCGAGCTCGTGTCCGACTTGACGGAGGAGGTGCCACCATCGGAATCGTGGTGGGGGTTCAGGCCACCGAAGTCAGCCCCTCCGTTCTCGTGCATGGGGCTAGGTATGGCTGTGGAGCCAAACAGAATGTCTTTAGGGGCAGCATGTGCAGCGAGCCACTGAGAGTATATGTCCAGGCCGTGCGGGCTGTCTTGGCCGGGCTCGAGTTTGATCCGTTTCGTTTGCTGCTGGACAGCGACGCTAGTTTCCTTGAGTGGTGAAAGGATGACGTCCATGTTGGGTTCCCGGCGACCGCGAGGAGGGCTGGTAGAGTTTTCTGGCACGTCGTTGCTGTGGTTGGTCATGTTCTCTTCCTCCTCGTGTTCTGGGCAGTCGTCGGGAGTGGAGTGCCCGTCTGTCGGCATGGACTCACCTCCCAGGGGCTTACGGCTGAGGTGAGCCTTCTCTGCCATGGCTGCTTGATATGCTTCATTGTATTCATGGATTGCATTCAGACCAATGTCCTCCATGACCTCTCCCAACATAGAGTGCCCCCCACTTTTTAATTGGTTGCTCCCTTCATGGCCCTCTGTCTCATGGCTTTCACTGGACTCTGCATTGCTCTCCCCGTCTTCACCGTTTGGGGCCATGAAGTCGTCACAGTGATCATTGCCTAAAAAAGACCCCATGTTAGACTTCATGCCCGAGCTGGATCCCGGTTCTGGGGTGCTGGCATTTGATTGGTCGTCCTCAAGGCTGCTGAGACCACCCGAGCCCTCCTTGCCATGTGTCTTCATGTGGCGTTTGAGCTTGCTGGCTTGGGTGCATGCGTGGTCGCACATGTTGCATTTGAAAGGCTTCTCTCCCGTGTGCGACCGCCGGTGCACCACCAAATTGGACTGGAACTTGAAGGACTTGCCGCAGAACTCGCAAGATTTCGGCTTGCAAGGTGACTGAGCGCGTGGACCGCCGGGTGTTCCCGGCCCACTGTTTCCCCCTGGCCCCATAAATGGTGGCTTGAAGCCTGGATGAAAGGGCATGTACCTCATAAGACCGCCCCCTTTTCTCTTGGGGGAGGAAGGGGGGCTCCCCCCTCCCCCTGAGCCGCCTCCTGCCCCTTGCTGCTGGGTTCCAGCCAGCTGGCGCAGCTTCTGGGAGTACGTCGGGAGGCCCATGTCTGCTTGTGTCGGATCCAGCCCAAACTGGAGATGGTGCCCAAACTGTTCGGCGAACCCCAATGGTCCCCCAAGCCGTGGGAAGGCCTCCGGTAGCCCCGGCATCCTACCCTCCATTTTCATTCGCTCCCATTCCAACCTGTCGGGCGGGATTCCCGGGAATATCATGTGAGGGTGGTGCGGATGGTGACCCCTCATTTTGTCTTCCAGACCCCCCTGGTCCCCCATCATGGGACTACGGATTTGTGCGTGTGGGCTCCGAAGTACTTCTTCAGCCAGAGGCTCCCGCTGTTGGAAGGGGCTTCTGATCATGGCAAACGGGCTGTTGGTCGGCGGCGTGAGGGGAATACGCTGTGCTGGCTGCCCAGTGCCGATAGTGATTGTATTGCTGGAGCTGACAGGAAGAGGACTGGAACTCACCGGGGTTACGGTGGGTGGCAAGAGGCTTGGACTGGAGCCGGTCGATGCGTCCAGGTAGATACGCATCCCGTGCATGTTCTGGGCATGTTGGAGCAAGAACCAGGCACTTGTGAACAGCTGCTTGCATGTTGTACAGATGTAGGTCTTCGGTTCGGATGATTCTGCAGCAACATTATGAAGAAAAAGAAAGACACTATTAGTTCATTGCACTCAAACACTCATCATAAAGATTTCACAAACAACCATCATATACATGTATACATACGCAGCACTCAGATACACAGCTCATGTCTCCTGGTCAAAAAAGACAGTGAGGATAGATTTTCAGCTTAAACGAACCGGAAAATACATAGATGTGCAGCAAGAGTCTAAATTTCATTGCCTACATCTTGATTTCCAGGAACGTCTAATCTTTGTCACTTCTTCATCAGCGGCATGCTGCCTGAATACTGAGCGTGACCTTTTGCACTAGGCAGTGACAGCGCATGGATCACTGACTGAAAGGGACTGCCAGGATGGCCAGGGACCCAGGTTCAAACTTGACAGAGTGACACTTTGCTGGGCAGTGACAAAAAAACCCTGAAACTATGAGGAGGAGATGACTAATGGCTGCTGACAGGCGACTATCATATCCTCGTCCATTCCCGTGTAACGCGATACCCCCGTCCTCCATTAGCATATCGCCGTTTGACGTTCCCCGAAAAAACGTCCCGCAACACCTTCACCGCAAATCATGCTTTATTCCGTTATCTTGTGTGAGGTTTTATAGGCAATCTTTTGTGTATGTTTCACAGAAGAGTTAGGAAAATCATCTGCCCTCCTGCCACATTCGTGACCATGACCGTGAGTGCCAACAGGAAAACAAAGGGGCCCTGCTCCATGCCATACATTTTCTGCTACCCTCTTTATGGCCCGCTGCTTGCAAACAAACCTGTATTCAATAGCCGCGGCTAATGGCGGGGACACAATCCTCCCTCTCACCTTAAGCCCCACTACCAACTCATCTCAGGCCCACATCGTGAGATGGTGGTTTTAATCTATCCCACTACATGACATTTGGAGGGACTTTCCTGGGCTCTCCGTCCCCGAAGCACTTTGCATTTCCCACAAGGCTGAGACAGCCCATGCTTTTAGCCACCAAATGCCAACATGACAAGTTCAGAAAATGTCAAAGGCAGATCTGCTTCTGCCAGGAAACAGAAGGGGCCTTCAGTGGACAAAGCCGGGGTCGATGGAGCCACTACAAAGCCAAGTTCAATAATGCTGTGGCCCTCCATCTGGCTGGAGGCTTCTGATTGCATTCCAGTTGAGCCCCCCCTTAGGTCTCCCACTGTGCTGCATAGGTGGGCAGACTGGAGGAGCAGGGGTCTCCAGACCTACTGCTTGGAATACAACCAGGCTGGGAGGATCAATACTGAAGTAGGATCAATGACATGGGTCAGCTATTCAACACCACCAGCTAGCCAGCCTTCCTTCAGGTAATTACTGATATTCAGCAGCAAGGAAGGGGTCAATACTCAGCATTTCCCCGCTGAATGATCCCGAATTGCAGGTGTCGCGTCGGATCCGTCTCCCCGACAAAAGCCCCTGGACAGTGGGGCTCCCTTCATATCACCCAATTATTTCCCAATCCCGCCAGCCAATTTTGGGGTGCCGATACATTTCCATGATACATGGCAAAAGTCAGGAAATGTTAGCACCTGCCTATTTCACAGCTTCTTCAGCAGATGAAACTTTATTAAACCAGCAGGAATTGGAGTCACCGGTAATGGCTTTATGGTCCACTTCATTGAATCTGGCAGATGAAAACAGAGTGGTCCAACGTTTAATGGTCCCTCTCCTCTCCAAATACGGCACCAAGCGGAGCCTGACGAACGCTGACAAAATAATTATAATAATTTATTACCTCCCACATAGACAACACCTCACTTCATTTTTAAACACTTCAGCACATTTCAGGTTGCAATTAAAAAATTAGACTAATGAGTGGAGGAACGCGTCGTAAATCTTGTCAGTTGAATGGAATGAAAATTAACACTGTAAAAAGCCGCGTCTCCCCCAACCGCAAAGGTACAGTTTATCATGGTATAACGTTGAACTTGAGCTGGCACTGCTAACATTTCCAAATGACAAAGATCTCTCTGAGGACCCAACACAATAATAATGCCAAACCGCCCTTCCTTTGATAGATCTCACAATAAGCTTAATGTGACTTTCAGAATTATTCCTCTTATAATAAATTTCACAATTAACATTCACGTAAGCCTGTAAAACCATACACGCTACACTATTACAAGATGGCGGTAACTTTGGGGCAAGAAACAAGCCTCGCAAGTGGAGGCCGCTGATTGACGGCGAATGCGAGAGAGGGGCGCAAACATATCACGTCTTTCACGGCGTAACTTGAAACCGCGGTCGGCACTACCACCAAACGTGTTGTACTGCCATACGCGGGAAGCGCACTTGTCACTGTCGCGCACCTTGACGTGTGGCGTATACTTGACAGTGCGGACCGCTTCCCTCTAGGTGGGCACGGCACCTTACACATCACTGTCAGGTGCATCTTGAAGGGAAACAGGCTCGAAATATAAATCTCCCCACCTTCCCTGCATTTAATAGCCCTGTTTTGTTGTCTCCACAGTACATTAATTGATGCTAACAGTTTTATTAACTTGATGGTGACATACGAGGCAATGGTGACTTGGAGGATGATAATCTCTTCGCCACCACTCCCCCTCATATTTCTTGCCAGGCACTTGCCAGTCCGAGAAGGAAATTGGGTCTGACAATGACGACAAAAGGATGTCCCTTCCCCTGCTGCCATCTAAAGGGCTGGCTCAACAGGAAGCCCAACCCTTACTGCCCAACCCTGATACCCAAGTGGCCATGGGCAGAGTAAAGGGTGTCTTGCCTGTCTCGTTTGTGTCAGGACTTGTTTGAGAGATGGAGGAATTTGGGTTACAATGGGAAACAAACTGGCCAGATTGTCTGTCTCAGGGTGAGCTGGATTAATTAATCAAGCAGGCTGGGTGCCTGCATGAGGCAACCTTATTTGTGACCTGTGACTCCTTTCAGAGCAGTGGCCATTAATGACTAACATACTTGAAAGCCCAGCAAAAGGGTGGTTTGACCTTGGTCGGCATGGTGACGACCTCTACTGACGTGCCCTGCATGCTAATCAGGCAGTGCCACAGACATCCCCCACCCGCAAAATCCGAACAAGGTTCAGAGTGGACAGGGCGGACGTGAGTGTATGCCAGGCCAGCTCGGGGCCAGCCCAAACACAGACACACACACCGTTGGGAAGTTTCAGAAACTTTCCAAACTTCTCCAAACTACCGGGAGGTACCAGGATTCAAGGCAAGCAAAACAAAGCCTGGCCAGACTCCCCGGGTCATCATGTCCAAACTTGACACCTGCAAAACAAGCAGGCTGTTCAAGCCACTGACAGACACAGACCTATGGGCAAACAAAGGGTCCCAGCCAGAACTTGAACTTCACAAACAGTCACGTAATTACATCACGTCCAAGGTCAGGCCTGGAGCACAGCGGGATCACCCCCCACTACAACTATGCCTGGGAGATCAAAGCACAGGAGGTCGCAGTACCCCTCGTACGCACCCTTGGTCAGCAGGGGCGAAATTTCCGCGGGGAAACAAACGCCAGCTGCGGGGAGCGCGGCGAGATGTGTGGGGGTGAACCTATCTGCCCAAAAGCTCGGACAAACACAGCTCTTGCAGCACTGTTTGCTCACTGAGACACACCATTAATTCAAAGGAAGCAGAAACCACCTGCCCTCACTCCCTCTACACCCTCACCATACAGGACCCCCCTTGTCCATTCCATTAATGTTTGCGCCCTCTTCTTCCTTCCCAATATACCAGACAGGGGAATCATCCTTTAGTTCACCAAACTGCTAGTCACAAATAAAATGAGGGAGAGAACAAAATCCAATAACTCCAAGAAAAATAAATAAATTTGTTTTTCTAACATCTTGTTTTATAATTACCACATGATCAAGACTTTTATCTGACAAGTCTTTGGGGAAGGAGAGGGGGAAATATGATTCTTTTAATCTTTAGCACATCTTTTGCCACAGCAAAAATGGCTTTTCGTTCTTGATGTTAGCCGTATGCTCCAATTTCATGGTTATTGCCCGAACTTTTATTTACAAATTCAGACAGCGGGCTGGCCTTCAGCACTACGAAATTGCAAGGAAAATTGCTCGCCTGAAAATGGGCATTAAGGCTGGCAAAGCACCTGCAAGTGCAGTCCTTCTCAAAGATGGGTTGTCATTTGATATTCAGAGAAATGGCCACTTTGGCATTTCACTCTTAATAAATGTGGACTAAAAATCCCGCAAAAAAAATTATCACCCGAGAATCTCCAATGTGATGGGACGGGATCAGAAATGGACGAGGACGGGCCCGGCAGCCAATCACGCGGCTGCGCTACAAAAGCGCTGAAAGGCACAGGCACGAGCAAACCCTGACCTCGCTGTACGTCGCCTGCATTGATATTCAAATCAACTGTATAAATGACTTCCAGAGCACAATGAACAGCAGATTAATCTGACAGATAAACAAGAACTTGAAAATATTGCCACCCCGGTGGAGATGGTTCCAAGTTCATGACAGCTACAAATTAAAATTGGGTACAGTGTTTCTTCTGATCTTATCAAGCGCTCAACTAGATGGGTGCATCTGCATATACTTTCCTGGCTTTGCGTCAAGTTCAAGTGCAATTAGTCCCAAAGTGGGTAAAGAAATTACATTACGATTAAACAGAATTTATTCTGATGAAGCAAGCAATATTATTATCCTGTACATAGATAAACATAAGACAGAAGTGGGAGAGTAATCGTTTTACGGCGTACGCGAGGAAAGGTGTATCTTTTTCTAGTCACCTGTTTTGTGTCCCCCTGGTGCTTTCTGTTCGGGCGTTGGTTGGTCTTCACTCGGTCCGACCTGGATACCCACGCTGATGGGTGTAGGGGCACGCCGTTTTTCCGTAGCGTTACGTGAGCGATCCAGGTCTAACCGTTCCTCCAGGTGGCCATCTGTCGGAGTCATGCAGTGTTTCTTGTGCTCGATGAAAAGAAGAATGTCCGAAAGTGGGAAGTCGGTCTGGCATTCCCCGCAAGTCAGCAAGTCGTGGTCTGGTTGGGCTGTAGGAAAAAAACGAGAAGAAAACGCCATTCCGTTAGAATGAGGAACGTCCGCATCCCCCGCAAAAAAACTCTCACGCTCTCCGCACCAACTCCTCGTATTCAGACTTAGCACTGGAAATGATAAATACGTCTCATAGAGCTACACAAGAAATAAGACATCTTAAGCAAGCACCCATGTCTTAAGACTGATTCAAGACATCCGACACATTCCACGGAACAGGAAGGCCTGTGGCGCCATCTTAACAACGGAAAAAATTCCTGTATAGAAATGGCAGGAGATGTGGCATATTACAGCATGCTGGGCCAGGTGCCGCCATTCCTGCGGAGCGCTTACACGAAAGAACAAAAAAACAGCAGATTTGGGTCTTTGTTAAGTCAAGGTGTTCGCCTTCACTCTTCGTCAGATTTCTTCAACCCACCCCACCGACGGAAAGTTTGGGGACACACGCCAAAGCAGAAAGAAAAGGCGAACAACGAACGGCGGAAGATTTGTGTACATACAAAGCATGGTGAGCCGGGAACGCGACGCCGCCATTGCCACGCTACTGACGCTGGCACGTCATTATTACCCATCACACGTATTCCGTACGTTCCCACTTCCCAACAACACATTCATCTCATTCCATCATCCTGGTCCTAGCCACCTCTCTCGGAATGCACAGTTCCATCAGCTACACATGCACAATATGAGCGACCAATTAAATTGTGGGAATTCCTTTGTATTATGTAAGAGGTACACAATAGGCCCTTCCATTCCGTAAATTAGTTAGCACATGCGGGGATACAAAAGGATTTGCCGACTTTATAATGATTTTGACCTATGGTGATTTCTCAAATTTTCCTTCCTTTTGTTCTGAAGGAAAACGAAGGATTAGAAAAAAGTATAACGTTTGGAATAACTGTGGCAAACCGCAAAATCTGGCACGGGTAAGGCGGTCCACATCCCACGCGATTTGCCGGAGTATACGCTGGCGTGTGCCGCCATGCCATTTCCATAAGAAAACATCTTCAGCAACCTGGACACAACCACAGTAGCTCTGCATTCCTCTAATCTGTTTCTCATGACCCAACTTTTCTCTCAAACTTTTGGCTCAAAGTAGACTAAAGTTCTGCAAACTTTTTCAGACAGCAGACACTCTCTGATTTGGGGGCTAAATTCTGAAGAAAAGCGAGTATGGACACCCGTGTGGTGGAGCATCACCCTGGGTGCCTCTGTCCGCCATTACGGGATCAGCGCCCGTGCCACTATTCAAGCCACGTTCGCCACATCCAAAAGCAAACATCACTGCCAAAGTCACTCTAGCTTATACCTTTTCTCACTAAATTCAAAGGGAGTTCTTTCAACTGGTGAAGGGGTGCAAAAGCCAAGGCCAGGGTCAGGACCAATGTTGAATCCAAGAAGAAAGGCATGTAGACAATGCGCACTTGGTCTGTGTGCGCAACGCCGCCATTACAATTCAGGGACATTCATGAGATCCATATTGCTGTTATGCTTCCGAGCGAATTCAGCCATCTATGACCGGTCATAGCGAGGGATCTTTCCGTGCAGAGACAATGGCATAATCCTCGTTGTCGCCTCTAATTTTGCACGTCAGACTTGCTAAGGATGTGTCTTCTTGACAACCCTTCTAATAACGCACCCCTTCTAATCAATAATTATTTCTTGGCCGAGTTTTGCGGAGCTTGTGTGTGATTCTGTGTTTCTGACCTCCATACTGACCACCATAAAAGAAATCTGCAAAATTTCTCTTTTTTGTCTTCTATTTCTCAGCGCTTGAAATTCAGCCAGGAGGAAGGAATGGCCTTGAATTAGTGGTCAGACAAAGGACCATCCTCTCACACCTGTCCTTTTGTGTAAGGTGGGCAAGGACTGTCCATCTTTCACACAAATCAAATTACCTACTCCAATCAGCACTGAGGCAGGTGGTCGTAGAGGCCATTATCAGGAAACAAAAGCAGAGCCCGTGCCTGGCCATATAGATTGAAGGTCTCTCTTCACATCCTGTAAACATGTCTACAGCCAGGCTTTGACCCTGGCATGTTTACACAAGGGGATGGCGTCTCTGTCTCTTTTGCGCCAGCGAGGTCAGCATCCAATCTAATCGCCCGCTTCTCTCATTACGGCAGAGGGGCCTGAATAATTCTGCCTGCACACCTGGCTTTTCCAGCTCGACATGCCACACATAAACCACTTTACTTCCATTTACCCTCCTGTGCTAAGCCTGGCTAAGAGTGCCGGGTTTTTGGTTGCCGAGGCTGTTGCCGCTGTAAACAATGTGGACTGCACAAGGGTGGCTTACCATTGGCTTTGAAATGGACCATAAGAATGGTCTATCAGATGACAAGTTCAACACCCTTGTCTTTTCCCATGACCCCCTTTGCATGGTCAGCCCTGTGTTTTGAGGCTTTCAACTTCACCACCCTGGTCTAAGGAAACCCTTGGCACCATTATGTCTTTTCAACCCCCACAGAGGCTTTGTGCATCCCACCTCCAGAAGAATGAGAGAGGCCACAAAGGTGCCTGGTGTCTTTTGAGTGGCACCCAGTTTAGTCTTCAACAAAATACAGGCCCCTCCTGGCATTGAACCTGAACCACATTCTTGGCATTGTTCTGTCTCAATTTAGACTAAGGAACGCCCACAGGGCTGACCTTTGCAGCCACCAGACACCGGCCTGGCCCCCCTGTCCAATAACCGCTGGCCAGCCCGGGCGGCAGGAGCGGCGGACTGGACACGGCACATCCGGAGTGGTGTGCAGTGTTTGGCTACGTGATCGTAGTTCGCCCACGCTGAGCTCCAGCCAGGGTGAACTTGGGGCGAAACCTGAGAATGCATGCAAGCTGCAGAAATAGGTGTTTGTCTCAAGTGCAGGGGCAGGGACCAGGGCTAAGCCGGCCCCGGCGGCCCATATATAGCAGAGTCACGTAGCTCCTCGGACCGGCGGCTTTCCTTCCCGCCGGTCCGAGCCGCCGTTTCCAGACACATGACTCGGACAGAGTTGCGCTCCAGTATGAGGGGTCACCAGGAAAGCATTTCTTACCCAGACATTTGTGTCCCATCAACAACCACGGGCGCCTGGCCCGCGACTACGTCCGCACAGTCGCGGCGCCCGCGCCCACCACACTTCGGACCGCTCCCGCGCCGTGTCGTCAAGGTGCGGCGGCCCCTTTGACGTATCTTCCATTATCACAGGTGCTCTTTACAAAGGGCAGTGGTCGTCTACGTGCTCCTTTGTTCTAGCCTCAGGACAAAGTGACAGACACCTTCTCATATTATATATGTCTGTCTGACCTTCTAGGTACCAGTGTTGTACACAAAATAATCAAGACATAATTACATTGGCAAAGCAACCCCAGATATAAGCACAATAAGGCCCTCTTATCAAAAGGTTACTGGTTACAGAAGGACCCTAGCCTTGGATTTGGGGTGCTATGGTTACAACCAAGCTTGAGGGAGACCTGACTCCACATCTGCACACCCGCAGTCACAACAAACTGGCCAGACTTATGTCCAAAAAGTCAACATGGCGGGGAACGTAAGGTGTGCACCAAAAATATGCTGCTTTATGCTGTGTGTGACTGTGTGTACATGCACACATGGGTACCACCACCATTTAAAGGTGTTACAAGAAAGCACCTTTACATGCATATAGTTTTGGAAACTACTTTGGGCGACCTATATCTTGACTTGGACCACACCTGTACACTGCAAACGGATTGAAAATAGCCCGGGTTTTGTCCGTCTGTGAGGCCCATCCCTTTGTTTGTGGCCCTACCCCAAGGTCGGCATTAATTCCAGGCCAACTAGTAAGACTGCAGGTCACGTACTACTGAAGCCTGCAGAATTCAAGCTTGACCTTGTCACAGCAAGGTCAAATCCTGGACACTTTTCTCCATTTGTTATTGTCAGCGCTCATTTTCAATTCCTTTCTGCTATTTTGCTTGTTTACCTTTGAAATGTAACATTCTGATTCTTATCCCAGTGTGTCAGCCACGTTCCGAGCCGCCATCGTTGACCTTTGGTATACCGCGAGCACCTCCTAGGAAGCAAACCTCAAATGAGGTAGCCAAAATGGCGAAGCTAAAGAACGTCAGTGGCTAGACAATTTCTTACGTTCCGTTTTTAGCACCGGGAGCAGAAGAAATCGTACGTGACGCAGGTTTTTCGCGAAACATGACCGTTGCACCTGCGTGGCGGTCCGGCGTGGCGAAACTCTCGATCTAATTTTTGCTGCATTTTAGACCTACACTGTGGCTTGGATAAGAATTTTTTCCGTTTTTTTCTTTTTAACCCTAAAGACTGTCAAGATATGTGGCGGAATCCCGCTCATGTCCAGTGTAGCCACAGTGATGTTCCGTCCACAATGGCAGCGCGAGCGGCTGAAAGGCCATTTTCCTTTCTTGAAAGGCAACCACGGAGGTCAAGACTCGCACAGAAAATTAAAACCTGAATGCCAAATATTCCCAAACCTCACTTTAGTTCTTATTTCTAAATATCTACAAAAAGTTTCCCGAAGATTTCGGCGCAACCCGTGCTCCGCAATGCGGCGGCAGTGTCCAACAAAGGTGAGCGCCTGGCTACGCCACCCGCGCCACGCCAGAAAAAACAACAAAAATTAGTGCCTGCTGTCTGAAAAGGTTCAAATAACTCCGTCTGAACCTGGCGGGTCACCTAAGAATACATAGCCTTAACCTTGGAGTCAACATTGTCCCGGCGAGAACAAAAGGACAAAATAGGCCAAAAATCCTCAAAATTTCCGACTGGACAGCGCCCATGCACAATTCAAGATGGCGTGAGGTGCACAATGGCCACGGATATCCTCGCCACTCAATCTAATTGAACTACGTCTTCTGTTTCAGAAAGGACGTCAGGGCCACTGACCCCGTTGTGTACACAGCAAGGGATAGTTATACAATTTTGAAGACTATTGTACTGTTTCTAGGATATACACACACTGGGGCGACACACATTGTACTGGCAAAGTGGGCGCGAACGTGCCTGGATCTCAGAATCAAGTCCACGACTGTTTGGAATGCCCTCAGGGGTAAAAGATCACGGGCTGCTACAAACCCCTTTATCACCAGAGAAAAAAGGGACCAAAACAAGAGAAATTTCACTTTCAGGGGTCCTGCACCCTTAAGGGGGAGGAGCTGTGTTAAGGGTGCCCCCAGTGGTGGGGAGAGAAAGCAAGTCCAAGGGGTGACAGGCCGGACAAGGTGTGCTACAGCTCGGGCGGGCTGCACGTCAACACTGTCTCAATAGGCGACACGCCATCATGCCCACTACCATACCACTTGACCAACTGTCGTGGGGCCCTGTCCACACACTCTCCGCACAACCCAACATACACACCCGCACTCCAACTTCGCTCGCCGCCCCCCGCTAACAACGAAACTCAACTCACGTTCAAGTAGTCTCTTCCGAGGCTGCGGGTTGTCCTGCTTTCGACGAGACATAGCTGCGACTGGGGCTTGGGGGTTAGATGGATATAACTTACAGATATTATGAACAAAGACCCAACATGTCCATAATTGAAAAATATAAAGATGGCGGCCAGGAGGAATTGTGGGAGCGACCTCGACCCGTGATGCTTCACGGTCTTCCCTCAAGTTCTAGTTCAACGGTTCTCTTTTTTTTTAAATACTCCACGCGGCTAATTACTCAACATTGGCGCGTCGGTGATGAATGGATTTTACTTTTCTTCCATTCGCGCCAAGCTCCGTAATTGGATTAAAATTTATATTTCGGCATCGATTCCGCGGGAGCCGGCGTATCCAAGGCGCGCTGGGACGCACTTCACTTTCGCTTTTTTGGCGGGAATTCGATGGCTGAGAGGGAGAATGGCCGTGGTGTCGTCTGTCCCAGGGTTGTAAAAAGTGGATCTAATCCGGCTCGCTCCGTCCCCTTTCACCACAATAATGCGCACGAGTCACGCTCGGAGGCTCTGAATGCCGGTATTATCGCGGGATGACAGTGGCGCGTAATGAGTGGACCGGAGCCGCGCGGCTCTCCGCAGCTCGACCGAGACACGTGACCGTATGACCGTGCGCACCTGTCCCCCTGTGATTTCTGTGGGGAATTTTGTTTTTTTCGGACCGTGTCCCCGTGTCGTGCAAATGGGCTGTCAATCACCGCCATCTTCCCGAACACGCGGAAATGGCAGCCATACACACGGGGGTGGGTCGCGCGACCTGGGTTGGCGGGGCGGAGGCCATGTTTATTCGGGATACATTTTTACCACGCTTGTACAAACTATGTAATAAAACATACACATAGCAACGCTCTAGTCCCGCCGTGTATATGTATATACATCGCTTGTGTCCAAGAGTAATTGATTTTAATGATCTTCGCACATGACTGCTGTTGCTGACATTTATAATCTCTCCTTGACTGCTTCCAAGCATCACCTTCTTGTCAAAAATATATTTGAACATAAAATTGCAGGTGGATGAGATGAATGGTGACAAAGCCTCAGGGGTAGAGGTGGTAGCGGAGGTGACAGCGCGACGGTCGCCATGCATACAAAACAGGGGGAATGACAGTGCGACAGTGGCGCTGCGTCTAAAGGTGGCACGGCGACAGTCGCGCTGCATACGTAACGACGCTGCTCAGCAGGTGGCTAAACCCACCTGACGCTGACAAACGTAAGGGGTACACCGTTCCTTCCCCCATCTTATACTGTATACTACATGACAAAGTGACAGTCCCTTCCCCAAGGGACAGTCGCCTATACGTGTCTTCGTGTCGCATGATGCGCGACAATTTCACCAAAATTTCCCCATCTCGAGAGCAGAAAAAAAGACACTAGAAGTGCTCTTGAGGGACTCCTCGGGAACTTGTGCACAAAATTGTCGCGCGCTCTCTTGAGAAATCCCCGAGGCACAACTCCCCGCAATGACATAATTTTATCATTCCCGTCCCATCACAAGGTACCCTCTCACAGATAGCGGAAATATCATCACTCTTCCCCCTATCTCCACATTGCAAGCCGGGAATCGGAGAGTGTACTGTCACAGAGGCCAAAATCTGGCCATAATTTACATGAAGAGATGAAGATGTCTCGGATGCCAGGGTTGACACTGTCCATTCGAGCGTTTTTAATGGGCAGGTGCATTTGCGTGAGGCACCGGCCGCTCCAGGCATACTGAGGGGACACAAAACAACGTCGTTTCATTTTGCGCACGCAGCCGAGCATTCAGCCACGACGCTTTCGTTCCCGTACCGTGGACATTAATCATTACAGATATTACATATTTTAAACCAATTCTCCTTAATGCTGATTAATTAGAGTGGCAATGTCTTTCCTTGTAAAAGGGGAACAGAGGCTGTGATTAGCGGGGCTGGCCAGGACGCGCCTCCCCATCACGTTGGGAACTCCCCAACGATGCCTCCCCTTTCTTTTCCTTTTTTTTTCGATGTCACTTGGGAAATTTCCAAATGTCGGGTATCTTTACTACTTGCCTTGACCCATGAGTCCTTCTTCCCCGACCTGGCTGCCGTAAATCACGCGATTCCCCCGCACCTTTAACCTATCCCGGACTTAGAGATCGCCCGCGAGCTTTATACCAAAACATGAGGGATAGCTAGTGGACTTCATTGCCGCACTTACCACACGATTTATTATTACCAAAGCGAAATAAACATACCTGGATAAAATGAGAAATACTATAACGAACATAAAAGGTGGTCAAATGACTTTCGTTTAAAAAGATAAAAGGCTTTGGTGTCAGACATTAATGCGAAGATTGGAGTGGGGAAGGTGTTGTTGTTAATGCCCGGTCGGGGAATAATAAGCAAAGGTTGAAGGGGGAAAATGTCTCTTCACAAATGTCACGTTTTGTGAACGGTTGGTTGAGAAGGGTTCGCGACCCTTGAGACCGCGTTAACGAAGGCTGCGAGTTCTTAACGACCAGGACCTTTTGCCGATGCAATTCCACCCGTACAGATGAGGTCTGAGAGAAATCTTGTTTTGGTCAAATTTTGAACGTGCCTAGGTGCTAACGGTGGATAATGGTGGCTGTGCCCAGGTCTGCTGGCAGGGGCAGTGGGGGCCATCACCGAATAGAAGCACGTAGCAGGTGACCCGGCGGTCACTCTGCCATCTGCGCCCGGTGATATCAAACCCCTGTATGGGGACTGACAACGAGGGCCACTGCCATTGTGAAACCCTATCCGCCTTTCCTAAAGGCCCCAGCCGTCAAGTTCACCGAAAAAAAAGTTTTGTCCTATCTAAAGTCCGCCGTCGCAAAGCGGATATCCGGAATGCTCTGGACCAGAGATGTGTAGATATAGGTGATATAGAAACGGAGACCTCAGCCCCCAGGAATGTATATCAAGCGCACATACACGTCTGTCCTATACAACCTTTCTGTCCTTAACTTTGCATGGCCGCCGGCAAGATCTTTGATGAATACCTGTGGAGACCATTACCATTCAGTCGCCACTGGTCTACTGCCACAAAAGGGTTGGAGAGTGAGAGCTAGGGCGGCTTCAAGTGACTACTGTGAACTGTGGCAAAACGTTACAGAATTCTTTTGGTGTGTGTGTGTGTGTTTTTTTTTACTTTCTGGTATAAAATGTACATTATGTCGAAGACCATGTCGTGAATTTACCACGTGGAAAAAAAAAGCTTCGTTACATGTCTGTGAGACAGAAACCTTTCTTTTAAACACGTCTTTTTCCTTTCTGGATGTGTATAAGACTGACACATCAAAACAAGTTCAGATGTCAGGTTGAACGGTTAGTGAGTGAGTCATGCTAGCTGCGCAAATAGAGTATGAGACATTTCCTTTGCTGACGGTCAGTCGAGGGGAAGAGAGCCGGCACTTCGGTCCGACGCCTTTCCTGACCAAAGCACCTCAAAACCACAGAGCCCACGCAAGGTTGTATACGTCACACGGTTGTTCTTGGAAATGTCATGGGATGCTTCCGAGTTCGGAGATTTTCCTGACGAAATCGTGACAGGAAACGGTTTGAGGAAGGGCTAGCTCGAGCCGGGTCAAAAGTTTAGTGTATTGTTGACAGCAGTGGATGCGCATACTTCTTCATAACGTTTGTGATCTTCCGAACGTAAAAAGCCTTTTTCATTGTTTTACAACTGTCAAACATTCATCCTCAATTCATGATCCTAACAAAACCGTCGAGCAGTCTCAAACGTTACTCAAGCAACTACAAAATGTTTGTTTCAGGGTAGATTATTCCATCAAAAAGAGCAGTTATGTTATAGGACAGGCTATTCGATACATGTTGCGACAAAAGATATCAAAAAAGCATGAAAAATTACAAAAATTCCATCAAGAGAGTAAACAACCGTGAATACAACATTTCAAGGTCGCAAATCTGTGAACATTGAATCTCTTTGTGGATCTTGTCAAATTCTCCTGAGACCACAGCAACGAAGAAGGGTTTTGCACGTCCAAGACAAATGGTACTGGAATCAATTGGGCTTAAGATCTCTTCCCGTGAACTTTTCATGGCTTTACATGACTCGCTTGCCCAAGGAAAGACCGATCACAGATGCAATGGACGAAAATATCTAGGACCTCACAGATGACTTTTCTAGGAACATGACGACTGACCTCCCTTTTTTCTCCGAAAATTTCAGTCAGTCCAGACGAAGTCACGTCACGATGGCCTTTGGTATTTGTTTAGACGTTCTCATGTCTTAAACATAATCTATAGCTACTACTTCCCTTTAATAAAAATGCGTTTTTGACACTTTGGCTTTACAGAGAACAAACCCCATATGTATGATTTTTGCAGATGATTTCAGGTAACCTTCAACCATTTTGCTCAAAGTTTATCATATCCACTTTATTGTATAAGACATAAACATACTCCGTTGTTTATATTGTTGGTACCTTGCGGATAATATCTGGACAAAAAGGTATGCGTAAAACGTCTTTTCTGCCAAAGAAAGAACTAAATTGGAGGAAGAATGGTCCACTCTCAGTGAGTTTCCTGTTTGGCGTATGGCCAGAGCTATCACATGCTTTTCATAGACTCCCCGTCTTGTGTGTTGTATTGTCCGCTAACGTCTGTAGATGAGTATGCTTCTCATTACCAGTTAGTCCGGAAAGAATTAAAGGCATTTGGAAACCTTCTCATTCATCTATAAAACTTTCTCATACAACCTATACTGGTTTAGGGTAATGTTGGTAGTTTTAGCTTACAAAAACATCTTATTTTATGAGGAAAATAACAACACATTTCCTCGGGAAATTAGGATGTTTACTTATGTTCTTTTCAGTGTGGCTTTCTTTTTTCGGATTCAACAAAAAGTACTATACAACATGGTTCATTGCTATATGGCAACATGAGTGTGTAGGGAGGAAAGTTCTATATTGTTTGTTTGTTTATTTGTATTTATCCAGGGGTACATATCGCCTGGACGGCGTTTTTCAAATATGTCCGTGTTGGTGACCAAAAGCCCATTTGACTTCCTTGTCGTGAAGCACACAAAAATTCCCAAGAGTACAGATAGCTTTCTTATTTTAGTTACTTCATTCATTTCTTTCCTTCACGATTCAGACCAAAACGGAAGACCATCCAGTGGTAGCATCAATGACTGGCCATCCTGGGTATTTTCTTTGGCCACTATTATATCTTTTAACCATCTTGGTAGTGCCACACACACTGTTCTCAGAAATTACAGACCATCTAACAAGGGATGTGGAAATGCATCAAAATAATATGAATGATGACTGTGAAGATGAAATAAGGACTACCCCCCCCCCCCCCCCACACACGCACAAAAACATGAACACACTCAAAAACACACCCAATTACAAACAGAAACTAAATAAAAAACAAACAAAACAAGAAAATGAAATAAAATAAAAGGCAGATGTATTTCTACAAAGCATGGGCACATCCATCGTCGGGGAAAACATATTGTTTTGCTGCTGTGTTCTTTTTATTTCTTCTTCTTCTGTCAGGAACCAATCAGAGCTTAGACCTGTGTTGGCATATTGGCTGCATATTGTAAACTTGAATATTTTTTTCCCTACAACACAATACTATGGGGGGAGCCTAATGGTATAGTATAATTATGTTAATGACCCGGTCCTAAAACCAAGTAGATGTAAGGTTATTTTTTGTTACTCGCAGACAATACTATATGGCAAGCCTAATTGTATAGTATGATATGCGAGTAGCTTGACAAAATGCTTCAGGGAAAACACTCTGCATATTCGCGAAAATGTTGCCTTTCTAGATCTAGTTACATTTAGCGTTTGTCTTTAACCTCTTTGGAAGTGTCTGTTACGTAGGCGACATCTGATGACGTCATTCACAGCGTAATCATATCAAACGTATTTCCACGGTACGTATTGTCTGGATCGAGATGTATCCTTGGTATATAGAAAAAGAGTTGCATATGTATTCATGACTGAAGAAGTCAGACTCAAGACGTACAGAATACTTTATTCACACGTCAAAGATATAGGGACTTTGGTAAGGTTTTCTAGAACAAGAAACAAAAGTAAATGCATGTATAATCAAAATGCCTGCATATTAAGTTATATATATATATATATTTAAGGTTATGCATATATAACCATGTATGGACTGACTACCGCTTGTGTAGGGTTATGTATATATTTTATTGGCTGTTATTTTCGGAAAGTATTTTGTTGTGTAAACCGCGCAATACACTGTTTGTTGTTTACGGATATTGTAAGAACTATGTTACCTTGATTTTCCCGCCATTTTGTCATCGATGTTTGTTGAGTGCTGTGTGTATACAAACACGAAGTGGGCTGGATGGCATCAGGTTGTCGTAACAGCAATTCCTTTTGAGTTGGTCATCAAGTTATTTGTACACGTCTCTTCAAAATATCTCCTCTTTGAAATTTAGCTGACCCAAAATTGAGAAAGGAACAAAGTTGTGTACGGCTGCAGATATCATCCCAGCAGTCATCAGCCACTATGTTAACATCAATTGGAATCAACATAGACTGCAGTGTTTTCAAGTAAGAAAAAAGAAATTCCAATTTGGAAGTAGCTTGATATGTGGTTTTATATGTAACATTTGGGCCAAAATCTTCATATCATCATATACATTATCATCATTTTGTTGCATTGAGCCTTCTTAATAACGCTCTAAGTTCTTGTTGGAGTTGTTGAGAACCCGTAATTGGCCTTAATTCGAGGGTTGTCACCCCTTGACCGTGAATTTGACAGACGGGACAACAATCGTTACAACAGATGGGACTTAATCCCCTTAATCCGTAGATTCAGGCTTAAGTCTCCTGGCATTATCTCAAGTGTGTTTTCCGACGCCGTCCAGGGAGGTTGGATTATTATTAACGTTAAGTGCCAGCTACCTTGAAGACAAGTAGAGGCGACGGGAAGACTAGAGCCCCTGACCCTTAGCCCTGGACAACGCCAGGATTCTAGACTCTTTTCTCTCCACAGCTGCTGAGTGTGAAAATAACGTCTGCAGCGTACAGTTAAGCCGGGGTGAGGGTTCAAGTTCGTTATCCAAAGTAATTTGTTTGGGTGCTGGCTTGGTTGGAGGAAGGGTTCATGACCATATTAGGTTAGGGTCGGGTCGAAGGGGGGAGCAGAGGTAATAGACACGCCATGGTGGTCTAATAACTCTCAATATGTCGCTTCAACTCACCGGGCCTCTCCCTCATATCCTGTCTGACGAGTCTTGGACTACTTTAAAAACACAAAACCTTTACTAATTGAAGCTTTGTATAACTTATAACATGAAACTTTTGATTGTTTGAGAGTTGTTTACCATGTCTGGTTGTTCTTTTCTTGCTGCCAATATGTGAACGTTTCGGTCAAGATAGACTAAAACTGCCGTGTGCATATATTCCCTAAACAATAGAGAAAAGCAGCGCAGGAAGAAAAGTTGCCTTTCTTCATTTTTTTATGCACAACAAATTAGTAACCTTGAATAAAGATGACACTGCGTGGCGACATACAAGATGAAGTGAATGTTAAAGAATGTGAATAAGATATCTTATCGGATTTGTACCTTTCTTTTCTTGAGGAAAATTCTTGTTGTCGCCACGTCCATTCAGGAGTTAGGAAGTTAGATGTGTGTTCTTAGATGTTCCGTTATAATTCTATTTGAAACGCTTTTTACAATAGCGAATGAATGTGGCTTTTGGAAAGCTACAAAAATCACAGTGGCATATGGGGAAGATAACAATGGAAAAGGAAAAAAATAACAAATATGAAACCGTATGCTCTTTAATAATAGCTATTGTCAAACGCAGTGTAGTTTCTTGCCTTCATATGTAACGTTAGAGTTATTTTTTGCTTATATCGCCACACAGTTATAGCATGTTTTATGTTAATAACACTTAAAAAGTTGTACATGTACCTAATTATAACGTTAGGAAGAGCGGAAAAAATAAAACAAGAGGCAAGAGTTTTTTTTTCAGGATGATGGGCGTGTACATATGTATATGTCATGACGTCATTATTACGCGTGTACACACATTACGCTCCCCATAATCTCTGTTACGTCATTGCAGTGTCACATTTCTGAGATGTTCTTGAGAATTACTAAAAGAGTTAAGATTGTCGAGAAACTCGCGTTGCGATAAAATTCTAGTACCCTCGTCTGAAAGTGTAAAAAAGAGACACACCCCCTCCATTCCTCAGCCATGGCGTCATAATGATTTTTGATGATGGACAATACAAAACAACGGAACAGTCTGTGCTTATGACAAATTCTCTTACACCTGTGACAAATTGTCTGACAACATCACTGTGGATAGGGTTTGTCTTGGCACACTCTACCTAAATAACCAAGCCTCCCAATCCATGACAACATGACGTTTTTAGAACCTCTAGTTTCCGATGAGGTCAAAGAACAAAACTTCTGTCCGTCAGGGTCGACACAAAAGAAATAAAACACGGCGAAAATGAGATTTTTGAACTTGGTTGGGTTTATTTGTGTAGGTCGAGGCATGGGGAGGTGGCTGGGTGAACCACAAGCCTTACCATTGTAGCCCTGTAACTTGAGACCACAGGAGCGAAAAATCGTCTGCTAGTGACGTCACTCCGATAGTGAAAGAATTCCACAGGAGTCATGGTGAGGCCCAGGTCAGGTTCAAGTTGGCCTAGAGAGAGGCAGCTACAACCAACGTTCTACACCACAGCTCCTTTTGAGCCCTAAAAACACTGAGTGACTAAAAGACAGTCATAGTTTGCTACCTATATTTAGCAATCCATGGCTTTCGTATACATTTTCAAGTGATATCACATGTGATTGTCATTTGACTCAAAAACAATTTCATTCATAAATGATGCGTGTCAACGTCTTTTAAAATGCTGTTTCTTCTCAAAAATATTCAACCACAAAAATTGAGACCTCCTGTTATTTTGTAGTTGGTGGTTACTATTATGTTAGCGACTACAGTAGGGATTTCCCCTCGAACAATTTATAACGTTACCATTACCGGTGAGGGTAGCTCGTTATTCACAAATCACAACTTCTTAGCTGACTTTGAAAGTCACCAGGAAGTGGTTGGGGTTTGGATGTCGTTCCTAATCCGTCCTTAGTGTACGATAGGGTTTAGAAATAGCCTGGAAAATGCATCATTCCTTCACACCGACAACTCATGTGACCAGGAAAAAAACATTTTAAAAGCAAATATGCCAAAATTACCATTACACAACATTTATAATTATATATGCAACAAGGGTGTGTGTCAATTTGACATTTTCGTCACATTACCTGTTTTAGGTTCATTATCATCATCATATTCACTCATTGTGTGTTGTATACGTCCGGTTGTGTAGACTTCAATACTGTTGGTTATTGCTGTAATTCCTTGAAATGTAGTGACTAGTTGTTATTCCTACATTTCTGATAATTTGTTTTCAACTGTACACTGGAGGTGTGGGCCTTGTAAAGAATATGCTAATCCAGTTGTGGACAGCTCTCAGCTCTCAAATAAAAAAATGAATTCTTGTCAGTGGTTTCTCTTCTATGAATGTAACGTTACCCTGTCCCAATGGCAACAATATGTATAGCAAACATTTTTGAAGATATCTAGCATGGCTGGAACTACATCCTGTTTACTACATGAAATTCAAGCAAGAGAAGGAAATAGCTCGTTTTGCTGTCTTTTGTTTTTGGTAGCCGTTTTCAGAATAGCATGTTTTGCTTAAGATTTCCTCACAACACACAGAAATCAAACTATTCAATATCTTTATAAAAATATGTAGTTCTTTACATTCAATTGCAATGCCCTGGACACTATTTTCTTCCAGTCTATGATTTTGTGTAAACATTGTTGGAGTGATGTATTTTACTGGTGTTGTTTTTGTGGATTTGTGTGTGCATTGTCGCATATCCCTTATGTGTTACCGAGACATGGACTGAAACCTCACCGTAACCAATGAATCTATCACATTAATCCCAGCTTTATAGCACCCATGTCCTCATCGTTGTTTGATATCTTGCACAAATTAATAATTTCATATTTCTGACATCAAAACATTGCATGTTATGATTTCCTGTTGGGTGACGTTCCCTCCTGCAGAATATATAGTTTTCTGTTAAACTCATATTCCTAAACCTTGCTTGCATGCCACAATTCTATCTTAAGGATAGTGTATATCTATTCTAAAAATAGAAATTAGTTGTTGAGGTTGTTGTTATTCTGTGATGTTTAGTTTTGACACAAGTGAGATACATTTTTCATCTGTAAAACTTATGCCAGATTAGACTTGTATCACACATTTTTATTCCTTATGAAATTTGAAAGCATAAGGGGACACACATAAGTGTCATCTGAGAAAGGGGGAACGATTATTTGACATTTTAACATGTGTGTTTTGGAGGGCTTTTCATAGACCTTCTATTCTGTCCATTCTAAAATGGCGGCAAAAAATACCCTCCCCACCTTGTGTCCACCTCACCATGTACATATCCAAACATGTACATGTGCTTTAGAAGAACTATAATCTTTTCAAAAGAACCACACAATGATATCCATGTAGGAAATAAGCCAGGGAAAATTGTTGTGTCGAGGTAAAAAAACATGTATAAAACGTTATCTGTGTAAACATGGAATTGCGAAGGTCAATTGCGTGCTAGTTTCAGTCTACACCCACCGGTTACGCATTGTGATGTGTTTGATTCGCAACTCATGAACCTTAGATAGCTTCTAATCACTGTTAGTAGGTCCAAGGAGGCCCTTTTCAACCTCCTTAGTAGGTCATATCGTAGTGTTATTGTTCATTTTAGTGTTGACAGATATTCATAGGGAATTTGTTTTTAGTCAAACCATTCCAAGAAGTAATACAGTAGTTTGTACATTTTTGTCATACCAAACATTCCACAGTTTATTTTTGAATGTAAGAAACTCTGAGACATACATGAGCAGATATTTGGACGATGTCAAGTTTTTGTCCGTTTAAAACTGAAGTTTAGAAGAATGATATACTACCATGGAATCAGGAAAGTCTAACAAGCAAGCTGACTTGAAATTTGTCACAAAATCCGCAGTTTCTTCATTTTTCATGTTGATGATTTCAAACCCAACAAATATCGGAGAATCCAAAATGAAGCGATCTAAACTTGAATTTGATTGGTGTGATGTATGGCTATGTCAGGAATCCGGGGGATGTGGAAATTCCTGCGATTAAAAATAAATAATTTGGCGAGATTGTTCGGGAGGACGAGACACCTACGGATGCGGCGTACGCAAATGATAAACGATTAGTATCAAATACATCCAGGTACGAGGTACGATTTGATTGTGATATTGACATATTCATCCTTACTCTACACAATTATGATGGTATGCCAGCCTTTGTAGAATCTTGTTTTTCTACAGCTATCTGGTCTTGTTCAGGGAGTCTCTGGAAATATTTCTGTAGCAATCTCGTTCGCTGTAATTTTGTATGTTTAAGTTACATAAACAATAGGTTTAACTCATACTACCAATAACTATTCAATGTGCATCTACTGGACATTGTCAAGATTATGGATATAGGGTTGTAAGTATGTTTTTCTTGCACTTGTTTCCTTGTTCGTTTGATCTCTATATACACAAGGGAATATTGTGTGCAATGTATGGAATCTACAGGAATGAAAACTGTCTCATATTTTCATACATTCCACATCAGACATTATAAAAGAAGACACAATAATATATCGGACATAAGTGTCATGTTTACATTCTACTCTCATCCTAGTGGCTTTCCAGGCGTACATCGTGATTTTTGGATCATACAAACATAACCCACACACAGGAACCTAGATATACGAAACAAAAATGTTACAGTCGCAAACATGGGAGGGACAGACATATGCTCTGCTTTTAATTCTTGTAGTTAAGGCTACTAATATGCAACTGATATACCACTTAGAAACGTTGTTGTCACACCTGGGATGTTGTTGTTTCTCCACACACTTGCACAGATGCTGAGATTTGGGAAACGTCCTATTTTGAGACCATTTTGGCAGTCCATCTTTCCTGCCGTTGTTGTGCACGCTTGTATATATACACAAAGGATGTCTACGTGAGTTAGTACGCTACAACAGCTGGCGTGGATGAACTGACACTGCCTGAACTTGACCTCTAGTTCGTCACAGGATCAAGGTCATCCTAACAACCACTTTGTTTAGGCCTTCTCTGAGAAATTTTGTAAAGGTTCAGGGTCAAGATGGTAGGGTCAACGTCAAGTAGAGACAACAAGGTATATATGAAATACGTTGGAACTATGTAACACACAGGATGGCATCTGAGTATTTTTCGCATCTTCTTCCTTTCTCTTCATTGTGGCACGGGCATTCTGAAATACAAAAAGTAAAGCCGCATTGAAATGTTTGTAGTAAAATATCTAATCACTGGAGGTCTACGTACAGTTTGTTACAGTGGCGTTCATATCGTTTCAACATGGAACAAATCGTGCAACAACATACCACTTCGGGAAGTCATACTATTTAGCACCTTACAAGATGGAGAACGGTAAGAGAATTTATTATCACATGTCTGCTTCCCATACAAAATACTATTAAGAATTACTAGAGAGCTTCCTCAAAGTTCATTTTCCACCTTTAATAGAATACCATACCAGAAAATTAAGACTAAAATTTCAGATACCCAACGCTGTCAACTTATTGTTAATAACAATAATAATAATAATACAAAGACACCATGACATGTACAAAAACTGTCACTATACATATAAGCAAAATGGCAAAGTATTAACTTGTAAAGTATAGTTGATGTAAAGTATCAAACAGATGCATTAAGCTAGAAAGGGCAAGGAGATACACACAACTTCTGTATCAGTTAAAGTGATGTACTCCTATCAGTGTATCATCCGTCCGCCCTGTCTATATCAGCGAATTGTTCCGAAATTAAGTAATCTTTCATTTCGTGTCTTATCTTAATGTTACACCTCCCTCCTATTATCACTATCACTGCCTATCCCCACAGCGAGACACCACAGAGACAGAAGCAGCGATGGAAGTATTCCATGTGTGATCAAATATATTACATACACCTTTCTTTTGACACCTTTCTTGTAAACTCAAACCTGCAGGAGACTCTAGGAAAAATACAGGGGAACTTTGTCTGTTGTTTTGTTGATTATTTCCTGGTGCAGCCGTAAAGGAATTTCGAAAGAAAAAAATTTCTTGGATATTCCTTGGGCGCAATTCTCAGGTGGGGACATAAGAACTTTTCCGTAGGAAACTTTCCCCAGTTCTTGTTTCACGTAAGACTGTGTTGTAGTCCAACCATTTAAACTAAATTCCAATGACACTTTTTTTATACACACACCAAACATTGATATAGTGATATAGTTATAACAATTCATACAGTCAACATGGGATTTTTTAACATAGTTTTGTACCGAATAAGAATCGTGTATTGATAAGTAATAAAATGGTTTGTGGAGATATTTTCACTGGAGAGAAAGTTTCATTAATGCCTCCTACTTTGAAACCAAAAGAGATAAACGAAAAACGATTAAGTGATTCATACGAAGAAAACTTTTGTGATAAAATGTACAAGTGACAGATCACATCTTGGCAAGTCGAGCAAGTAGAAACAAATTGGATTCTTCCACAGATTACAAGATAATGATAGCTACAATATCAAAAACTCATCCAGAAATGACGCTGAACTTTTTCTAATTAAGAAATAACAAGAAGTAAAAGTTGTCTGGGCATTAGCACCCAACAAGTGTAATTGTCCTGCACTTTCACTTTTTGCACTTAATTGAAAGTTTCAGTGACAGAGTAAGAAAAATTGGGTGGGCGAAACAATGTAAAGGAAACAGTAGGAAGAAACGAATAGAAAACACACAAACAAGGAAAAAGAGTGAAATACATACAAACCAGTGTCTTCGCTACGATAGGTATAACGATTGCCATGTTTTCTACATGAAACAATAATGCTTTTCATTATGTACTCTGCTGTCAATCAAAATGTCAATCAGAATGTGTAGAATAAGGAAACACATCCTTGTCTTTGAGTTGAAATCATATTCAGCATTTGAATGGAATTATGGGACGGACTTTTAGTTTGTGACTTACACTGTCCTGGAATGCCACAGAAAGGAAGTAAGATATGTGTACGGATACGGGTGCACTGATGGAATAAATCCTAAGATGTATATGACTGGGTAAGTCCTAAGACGTATTCACTGGAAAGCATGCTTAGACGTATAGTCTGGCATTCAGCTCTCCTGGTGTTACTAATAAGTCATTCTCTGGATGGAGTAATTCAATTGTATCAGCCGCTATTCAAACTGACATGATAGGCTATTGCCATATATTCCTGAATTTCGCATACCTAAAAGTTTGTTTGCAATTGCTTATTGTATAGCGTTATACATAGAATAAATGAATTATTTTGAACGTCTTTGTTTTGTCTTTGTTATAGAGGAAAATACCATTGAGTTTTTGTGCAATTGCACATACAAATGTAACTATAAACGCCTAACAAGAAAGTCTAAAAAGGAACAATGATACAAGAAATCGCAGTCTGCATCAGAAATGCTTTAAACGGTACCAAGTCAGAAGTGAGAAAATAACAACAATATAAATAGCGATGTAAAAATACAATAATTTTGCACGTCTCACACCATTTAATTGGAAGTAGTGATGGTTTCATGCAGTAGTTTTTTTATCAAAATATTGTTGAAATGGTACTGTTTACTGATATTTTGCACACATAAATATACAAAAGTACTAAAAAATGAACAAACGTAAACCACACTTATGTCATAATTAATAGAAAAATAGTTGGGCATATCTGAATATAGTTCGGTACACAACAGTAAGATAGCTGTAGCACAATCCTCACGTTTTGACAAAATAATATAGAAAATATGTGGGTGCTTATTTATGAATTCCTTTACGGTCCTAAGTCATATTTTAGAGCAAATACATAGTATGGGCACTTATTCTCTTTGTCTTTAGTGTCATCATAGAAATGATATTAAGATTACATCGACAAGATCATGAAAAGGCAGCGATACAACATATCATATTTTACGGCAGAAAAATATTGTTGGATGTGAAATAATCATTTTCTGTGACTGCCCTTTTTTTCCTCATCTGGATGTTTACCTAGCATACGGTTTAGTTATATAATGAGGATGGAAGAAACAACCTTTTTGACACAATCAATACAATATTTCCAACTTTTCACCAGTTGGTAGACCTCCAAAAAGCTATATTCCTGTTAAAATCACAGAACCCACTAGTCATTAAATACGTGGGACTTTTCATCAGCCACTGCCTCCAAAGAAGAAGTCAAACCTCCCAGTAAACAATGTTGAATCATGTACATAGATAGCTGTATAGAAAAGACACTTCTTACTTTTTTACTGTCTGTACCCTTGCAATTAGCCTTCGGGCATGAATTTGCAAATAAATAAATAAATAAATAAATAAAAATATAATGCGATACTTTATTTTGTGTGTAGCCGAACTCGTTTGAATGGTTCGTCTAATATTCATTGGACTGAAGTATTGTCATACGTTTAGAGGACATTGCCCCAGACCCCCTACACATGCAAAAGAAACAAGTGGAATTGAAACAGACACCAATTCAAACAAACTGTACTAGTCTTATTAACTATCTTTTTAAATTGCCCATAACCCATAACCAGCTGTACATCATAAATTACACTATATTCTTCTTTCACTAGTTTTTCAAACTCAATTTGCTTACCACAGTACGTCTTTTTTTGGAAATATCTAGATACAGTAGACCACTAGCAAAGAGCAAAATATTTGCTGCAATAGTGAGGAAATATTTTCGACCATGCTTCGCAAAAAAGTTTTTTTTTTTCATCAAAGAAAACATATAGAAACATAGGTGTCAATTGGAACATTGGTTAGTTTTTTTGTATATTTATAAACATAAGGTCAGCGTTCTCATATTCTGAGAGGGAAATGATATATAAAAATAGTTGCTCCCTTGAGAAATTTTAAGGGGAACATCTAAACATTTACCAACACATTTTGGGGTGTACCCGTTCATTAAAGTCGTAAACTTTCTTTTTTACTGCCTGACCAATCCCACTGGGCGTACCATAGGAACCACGGCGGGAGAGTTGTAAAAATGTGGTTAGCCATAAACAAGGTGTAATAAAATTATCTCATTCAAACGCACGTTCGCTTGAATGACCGTGTAGTTGTTTACGTGGTGTACATATAGCTAGAATATCGCTATGTAAACATTGTTAAGTTCCTATGGATTTGCGGTGTCGTAACTTTTGTTATCTTTACATAGCTTAGTCCTGTGGTTAGCTCAACGCATGTGGTGTAACGCATAGTACTGGCATGTGGTGTAGAGGCATTCATCTAATTAAAACTTTTCAAATCAGGTTTAAATTCTTGAAGGTCGTAAGGGGTGAGAGAGATTTTGGAAGGGAAATCCATTATTTGGTGAAAAATGCAACTTTACGTCTACTTTGGTATTGCGTAAAATGTATTTTCTATAGCCATATGATTTTGCATTTTTGAGGTACGTACAGGTAGTCATAATGTGAGATAGCGTGCAAACAGATGTAAACAGCAAAAGTCGTTTATTCAATTCAGCCTTCAACAAACCTAACCACTAGTAGTTTATCAACTTAACCTATCAATCGATCAATCAGCTAAGCAACCAACCAATGAATCAACGAGTCGCCACATTCTGAGCAGCATCCATCATACGCACAGGACATGGCTATGTACCATACTATCTTATTGTCTTATAAAAAGAAGATGATGAAAAATTGAGGAAACAATATAAAACGCATAATTCGATGCATCGTCATTTTGGGAAGACCAGGATACAAGTCAAACAAACAAACAAACAAACAAACAAACAAACAAACCAAACGAATGGTATTGTTAGCATTTTTTAAAGTGCCACTGAAGCTATTTTGTCTGTGTTATACTTATTCTAATACTCATATGTAATTGCAATGAGTTTGCAGACTACCAGTATATCCACACTGCATTTAGGTAAAAAGTAAATTCAAATCATTTACAGTTTATACGATGTTAACGTAATAATATGTGTAAAGAAACATGATTCCATCTCTCGCATAATCGAAACAGGTTGTGGAATGAGCTTAATCTGAACGAAAGAACAAATAAATGAGTGTAAGAAACAAATGATGTTCGTCCATCAGATGTGGTCTAAATAACCCACTCAAACAGCAAGGAGAAACAAATGACAAGTAGATAAATACAAGAAAATAAAAGGCAAAATTCTTCAATGAAAATGTGAGTGAAAAAGATACACTCAGTCACTCTAAAGCTAGCAGAAGAAATTTTCCATTGAAACCGTTTTACATCTATTTACTTACTTATCTATTTATTTATCTATCGTTAGTTGTTTTCGTGTTCCACATTTTGATGAAAGGTAAACAAAAAAAAGTAATATTCTAACACCACTTCTGCTTTTTATTCCAATAAGCCAAGAGATTTTGATAGACTCTAAAAAAGGAAAGAAAGACAATCGAAACCTAACAGGATGAATTGTTTCCTTTGTATCCGTTTCTTCTCGTACCTTTTTCTTACATCATTTCAGATTAGGCAACGTTTGGAGGAGGTTATGTTACTTCACCCAAAACTGGTCAGAGACCACAAGAGAAAAAACCTACGCAGGGATGCTTACACGCACCGCACCATGCCGACATTGTTGTCACCCACTGTACATTTTGTGGCTGACTTTTGCGGTTGAATTGGCTTTTCATATCAACTAGACAAAAATATTTCTTCCATAAGGCATAACAACGCTATAACAAAAAAACTATTGTCGATTTTGGTACTATTTCTTGTCTTTTAGGGTGATATATCATTTTGTTATCCTATGTTTGCACACACAAAAAAACACAAACAAAAGACTTATGAACTATTCTTAATCTAAGTAAATGTATGTTCAAAAGTTTAAAACTGCAGGGGTCAAGCCAGATTCGGGAGTTGATTTGAAAGTGTTTTCCTTTCCTTCACTTAAGTTGTTATTCATACGTTTCGTCCTGTCAGTTTAAGAAATGTGACACCGAAAAAGACTTCAGTTGACAAGAAACGGACGAATTTGGACATATCGCAAACATTAAGAACCAGATAGCGCCCGAACAATTGGTCAGTTCATGTTATTTGAAATAAGTTGAGTCGATGTAGATAGGTTTGGTATTTATTTAATATGGTGATATCTCCCACCTCTCTCCCTCTTTCTTTCTCTCTCTGTCCGAGTGTGTGTTTCAGTGTGTGTCAGTGTGTGTGTGTGTTTGTGAGTGCGTGTGATTGTGTGTGTGAGTGTGTTTGTGAGTGTGTGAGGGTGTTTGTGAGTGCGTGTGAGTGCGTGTGATTGTGTGTGTGTTTGTGAGTGCGTGTGATTGTGTGTGTGAGTGTGTTTGTGAGTGTGTGAGGGTGTTTGTGAGTGCGTGTGAGTGCGTGTGATTGTGTGTGTGTTTGTGAGTGCGTGTGATTGTGTGTGTGAGTGTGTTTGTGAGTGTGTGAGTGTGTTTGTGAGTGTGTGTAATATTTGCTTGTGCGTATGTCTATGTGTGCTAGAGTCTGTTTACTGTGTTTTAAGACATGTCATGCGCAAACCAAAACCAGAGTAGCCAAATTGTTGTGTCTAGCACAGGATATTACTGAAGGATCGAATATACAGTCTGACCGTCAAAATGTTCAACACGGAGCTTAGTTAACCTTAGCCGGACTAATGTGTTTGCATATAACCCCTCGATTGTGACATTTGGCGCTATCTTATCATATTGCCACCACAAAGTTTTGTTTGATTTTAGAATATTATAGTATTTCAAAAGTTGAACGAAAATATTCATTACCGGGGGTCTGTAGTAGTTTGCTTAGCGATAATTCTTTATATATTTTGAATAGTTTTATCAACAAAATTGCCCAATATACAGCAAGATATTAAATCATCGAAAGTAGTCCTTCAATTCCTTTTCCAAATTCTAAAACAGATATACAAGATAATGAGACCCAAACACGGGACACATTGTATTACTCTCTGTCAATAGTATTACAATAAAAGAAAGGGATAGAATATATTCTTATGCTGCAGAAAAAATCAAAACAATGTATCATGTTGATTGACAAAAGTTATCAATTTCTCTATGAGTGCGAAGTTACTGAAATATTAACTGATATCTGGATTTCTTTAAACAAACATTGGGGAGTCGTCTTCCTTTTGTTTATAGATAGGAAAGTGGCATACTTCTACTTGGTAAAGGTAAGCCAGAAACTTAATACAAACTTGGTCTACAGGAAAGCAACACAGTGAATATTAATCTGCCAAAACAATACTAGCCAACAAAAAAATAGTCGTATATCTATATGGTACGAAAATGTAGAGTTACCTCACGTTAATGTAACGTAGCGTATGGAGTATGAGAAGCTTTGAGTGTCTTGAATTTTGATATTTACATTTTGTACAGACAAGTCAAACTAATAAAGAAATATACCACAGTATTTAGACGTATTTTTGCATTTTAGCCGCTATGATACTACATGGGAGAGCTGTTTCCTGTTAGCGTGAATTTTCCTTACCAAAACCTGAGTAAAAACGTACAACTCACATTTTGTGGAGAGATATGGTTCTTAATATTTACACATTATATGGACTTTATGAAGGGAATCTTATGTAAACGGATCTACCTTGATGCCCAAAGAGACCAAATTCGATCAAAACAAAAAGTTGTTCAGGTGCATGTGTATTGCTACAATTCTACTACAAAATTCTTCCTCGTACTACAAGAACAAGCTGTGTAAAAAAAAAACGCCTTGCACCCATGAAATGAACATTGAAATGTAAAGAGACAAAAACCAGAAGATAAACGTAACATATTTCAACATTTCGCATTTTACTTTTTTTGCCTTATTTGAAGAAAAAAAAGAATATTTTTTGTTACAGTTTGAAAGAGAAGAACAGTGGTACATTTATTACAATTGTATCGTATGCCATATTCAGGGGCTACAGCTCGTAGCTCGCAAACTGCTCTGAGGCCATTTTCACGAGTTTTACCTTAGATGATCGAATTAGGAAGTATCCTATAATTACCAATGAAAGATATGGCGCTAATCTGCTTGTATCTGTTTTGACGTAATCCGATTATCGAAAAGACTCCAAGAATGCTAAATTGCAATGGAACCTGGCACGGTTTCTGTAAGGTACCTTTAGAAGGAAGACGACCTAAATGTCAGTCAATTCCCTCCATAGTGACCACTCTGAAAGACGTGAAAAATGTCCTCAGTAGGCAGGTGACTACTATAGACAGAATTCTTAATGCTTAGTTCATGAATTGGAAAAATAAATAAGCTAAAATTGGTGACGTTGGCCAAGTGGTCCTCACGATGGAAAGCTGGTAACGGATACAAGTTTGACTGTATTCTAAACTCATAGAACCTCACTCCAGTGCTATCGTGGATAAAATACAAAATGTAAACGATATTTTTTTCACAAAAATACTTCAAGAATTCTTCATATTTAAAGAAATGCAAGGGTTACATATATAGATAACATGTTAAGCTCCAGCATTCAAGAAGAAAATGTGTTTTTTTTAAATATTATATCTTTTTGATTATAGCATTATTGATATGCTATTAAACTATACTGAACTGTCAATTCTGAGATGCAAATTTGACTATCGGAACATTGACACAGTCATTCGGTTCCATCTTTGAGTCTTCAAACGATGGACGCCCGAACCTTGCCGTTTCTAGGCGCACAAATGCCTCACCAAAACCGACTGACCCTTCTAAAGGTGCGATGTAAGTACAGCTTAGTGTTGATGTGGTCTCTGCGTCTGTTATCCTTTCTCAAAATATTTGTTTTAGTTTAGTTTAGTTTGTACCGATTTGACAACATAATAAGAGAATACCCGAAGACGTATGTTACTAAGTGCGATCTACTAATGGTAATATGATAGAATGTTAGATAAACTTAACACATAAAGGTTCTAAATTGAAAGTTGAAAGATAGAAGTGCTACTTTGAAAGTTTTGAAACTTACTTACGATGAAAGTGTGACGGATAAAATTAGAAGAAATATAGGAAAATTCTACGCATTGGAACCTTCAAAAGTACGTCAGCTAGCATAAAGGGTAGAACATTTTGACAAACCAGTAAAGAAGAACAACAAAATACAACAAAGATGGGGAGGTGGTGGGATTGGGCAACGACAAAGAGCAGACGTGACAGTGGCTTTTCTGCCCCCCTCCCCCTTCAACTACGTGAGTTGCCTTGACATTCGTCTTTCTGTCCGTCGCCTTCTCGCTGTCTGCTTCCTATCACACAGCATTGTTTAAAGGCATTTGGTCAAGGTAATGTTATCACAGTATCAAGAACGAACTTTACGTCCGATTCATCGGAAGAATTCAAAATATCTCTTGTTTCATGCCCCAGTTTTATCGGTAATCGTCACTGAAAACGTGCGTTGGTCTCTTCTCAAGTTCATGGCCGCTAAAAAAGTAAACGGACACAGAGGCGGAATGGTAGACCAAGCAAATGCGTAACGTGACAGGTCAGGCGATAGAAAGCATATTTCTCTGCTATCAAGATATGCCAGGAAGAGGTCAGCATATTTTTGATGGCTAAACTTCCCCTCCGTATTTGGTCTTGTCAGAGTTAGTTGTGTCGGCGGCGCCCAGGCTCTAACCCTGGCTGCCAAGTTCACTAACATGTCGGAGATACGAACCTCGCACATACTCTCACAGTACCCCCTCTCTCGTCTCTCCTGTCGAGTCAGGGCCTAAAACAGGCACGATCACGACATTCCAGACTTGACCCCGCAGGACGAAGGATCAGGTTCAAGTTCAGTTTACGTTGCCATCTGTTTCTCCCCAGTGTCAGCGCTAGACTGGGCGGTGCGCGCGGCTGTGGCTGGCCAGACCGGAGCTTGGCACCGACCCAAGGCACAGAAAACCTCTCCCGACTCGGGTCCACTGACCTCACCACAGTCTGAAAATCACTGGAGGAAAACGTTATAGTTTTTGACACGCGATGTCCAGTTGTTTCTTCGTTGTGGCTAAATCTTTCTTCAGAAGCACTTCAGGTAGAGTGACAAGTGGGTAGGGGAAGACAAGCGTTTATTCACAAGTCATTTCCTATTTTTTTTACCTATTTTGCATTCTTGTCACAACTTTAACAATATCTCACAGATATGCACTCCCTTGTTCCTATTTAACATACTTTAAATAGAAACGTACATGATTTATAGAGAAAGTATCAAGCAAAGTTTTCTAGTTTTTGAAGTTGTGTTTTTTGAAGGGAGGAAAGAGGAGGGGGAGCAGATAGATGACAGACTACTCCAGGCCTTTCCTAGCTGTTGTTGAACTTGACCTTGGCAGTCTCCCAACATTCCCCCCTGTCCCAGCCGCAACCTCCACCGCTACTTTTGGTCTCAGGGTCCGAGAGAGCGAGACGGACTGATCAAACCACTGTCTGGTTTCTGACATCTGTTTCCGTTGTTGGAACGCAGTGTGTCCACCGGCTGAGGACGGAATGTACAAAACACAAAACTCTCTCTCCCCCCTCTCTCCCTCTCTCCCCTCTCTCCCTCTCTCTCCCCCTCTCTCTCCCTCTCTTCCTCTCTCTCTCTCCCTCCCTCTCTTTCACCCTCTCTCTCTCTCCCTCCCTGTCTCCCTCCTTCCCTGTTATGCTAACTTTCTTTCCCTTTCTCCTTCCTTTCTATTTTTTCTGTCCGTCTCTCTCGTCCTCCCTTTGTTTCTCCAAATTTTCTGTCGTCCTCTCCCTCCTCCTTCTTCCCTCCTTCATTTCTTTTCCCTCTGTCACAACCCCAAGCTGTGAGGATAGATAATGACAATCTTTCAAATCCAAGTGAGATTTCTCAAATAGCTCCTGACTTAATTTTAAGTTCATATCTCACTTTAAATAAATGTATTTTTAAATAAAAAAATCACGTATCAACCATCAAGCCTTGATTTTTCATACGATTGTGAACTTGTTATTTCTTCTTGTACTAATTTGTCCTTTCAGACTGATTACAAAAACCTAGCTGGTTGTTATGTCAGAATTTTGTGGTTTCTCAGTAAGAGGCGGATGTGGCCACATCTGTAATGTTTCTCCTGAACTGATAAGAGTGTAGGCACATTTGAACCCCGTGAGCACCTGTGATATTTCAGTGGTCCCTGTAGTCCTGTGGATTTTGGATCTAGTTTCGCGGCCCATCGCTACAGACTGAGTGAAACAGGCAGCCTGACCCGCGCAGGCCTCACCCCGTGCACCTCTCACCTAGTTCTAGTTCCACAAACTCGAACCAGACGTGGCTCACACCCCCGCAACTCCGCCAAGTTCACGGTGTTAGGACTCCTCGGGGGAAAGCCTCTGTCGGCAGTTGGTCTGGGATTACAGAAATTCTATTATTCCACGACATCTTGGCGGTCAAGTTCAACTGTCAGGCCCGTCTGTATTGTTACAAGGTCAGGGTCAGAGTGAAGACAAATGACGTGGAGTGCTAGCCGAGCCGCTCGGGCGATATTTGTTTAGCACCCCTGTAAACACGACAGGCGATAAGGGTGTTACCAAAGCGGTCGTCCGTGAGTGAAATCGTATGTGTGCGGTGAGAAAGAAAAAGTAAGGTTGAAAGATCCGAAATGAAAAGTTCCCCTGACAGAAGTCGGACAATTTAACACCAGGAGCAATGCCTACTGACATCTCAGACCACATGTTAGCAACTCTAAGACTTCCCGTCGGATAATTTTCCCTGATAGTCACGCTATGAGACCACAGGAATATTTCGTTACGTTCCAGTCAAAAGATCCCGCCAGATAGCGCCAAGACGATATACGCACTGATAGGCCCTTGGCCTTGGTTTAGGCCATACAAAAGAAGATAGTTTTCACAGTTTACAAGTCGGTCTCCCACATTGTCTTGCCTTGGGGCCTTTACCAGTCCCCTCTGTGTCACCTGTGAGCTAAGAGTTCAACCAAACACGCGGGAAAGTTGCCAGCATTCGTAGAGTGCAATCCGTCATTTTCACCTCACTCAGAGTAATCTTAAACCTCAAGGTTAACTAAGGACAGACTGTCAGACGAAGACCGTGTGCCAGTGACCAAATAGGTTAGTTATCCAGACCATAGCAACACCTTTGTGTCTCATAACTTCTGGCGAGCGGCAACCTCCGACCTAAACACACTGCAGTAAAGATGTCTACGACAGATAAGAAGTGGTGTTAGACTTGTCAACCACGCAATAAACCCACAGGGCGAAGGTTGAACTTTAGGAGTTCACATTGTTCACATTTTGGTGTCCTTGTGGCTTTTACCCTACTGTATATGGTTTGCAGGTCATCGTTGGTAGCTGCTCAGCAAGCTTGGAACAATCTTGAGCTACTCTTTTCTGAGGAAAAGTTGTATGACAACAGTACGTGTGAATTTGAGGGGGAGGGGCCTTATAATCTAAGAATAGAAATCTGTGTAAGGTTGGGAGGGTTGTAGTGTATTCTTTGAGAGAGTGCAAACATGTAAAATTTAACTTTAATATATCTTTTTGTTAGGAAGTTGCTATGTAAAAGCAGGTTTCTATTAGCTCCACCACTAGAACTGTTTCTATTGTTGTATAGAACGTACACTTGTGCCAAGTTTAATATTTTTACCATAATTTGAGCAATTTTTGCATCAATCGCCTAGACTATATTGTTAAGTTATTTTTATTAGTTATCTTTAAGTCATTTCTAAGTTATGATAAAATGTATCTCTAG